>NC_135563.1:4366921-4444421 GCF_964340395.1 Glandiceps talaboti | reverse complement strand
TGGTAATTTTGTTTGTGAACCCTGGTAAAATGACATGGGAACCCCTATATATTTTACCTACTTACCACCCTTAGCATAAACACTGATTAGAATATGACAACATGACTGAACGTCGTCATGACACAATTAAATGCATAATGTGGCATTCTCACAATACTTGGGAGGACTTTTCTGGAAAATGTGAAAATTGATTTTAGGCTAAAATTTGAAACCTTGTTGAATAGCATAATATTTTGATAAAGAGATAATTTTATTTATTGTATTACTAAGAATTATTATCCGATAGAAAAGTGGTCAGAGTGTCACACATTTATTTTGAAGACATGATGATGAAATATGAACATTAATATTAACTAATGAGTGTTTAACTTCTTTGGCACATTTTTCCAGGTTGTCACTGGTATAACATTGCATGATTATCTATAAAAAGGTCTTATTTCATTTCACTTCTACAGGTCCCTGTGGATAGAAATATTCCACCAAGCTGTCTGTCCCTTGACACTCATGGCTTTAGATGTATCCTTTTTACATGTTCACATTCAAAAAAAATAAATTATTTGCAGATATTTACATTTGCTGACTTTGATGTACCTGATAAATTCATATAATTATTACCAAACATGGAACTTAGATGACTACATTTATCCAATGTTAGAGTTTGGGTATATTTGTCCAATTGATAGCACCCTCTAGTGGCATAGTAGGGTAGAGGTTAAAATGGGTGTCGATCACTTATGAATTTTTAAAATGCTACTTTAGTTATTCACATGAAGAGATACATTTGAAGTGTGTAGCCTTTATAGTGATACAAAAGTCCTTTATGGATCTGTATTTATGGGATATCTGTATTAATAGGTTGTACCATCTCCAGGGTGCCATCATTTTTCACTTTATTTTGTTAGATTTTCCTTAATGCTTTTACAGATATTGTGGATCCATATGATGAAAACACAGACCTTGGTAAGTCAAATATTTTAGACATTTTAATATTAATGTTAGAAGAAGAAAAAATTTCTTTGAAATTGACATCATAATGAACCTTTATGAGAACAATTTTACCATGACCTTAAAGAGACACTATTGGCACTTAATTAAAATGGCCAGCGAAAGAGGCTCATCTCTAAACTAAAGATATTTTAAAGTTTGATTTTCATCCAAATGTCATGTCTACAAATCATATACTGTTTTGCCGTTGGGGGCGCTATTGCAGATGTGCATTAACATTGAAAGTAGGACCTGTGCATTGAAGTAATGATCCATTCTAAGTCCACTTGGAGAAAACTTCACATGTATAATAACCTGAATGAAGAACTGCTGTAGTTAATTTCTGTCTACTATGTCAGCCATTAAATTAAAAATCGTAGTGTGACCTTGGTTTGTGTGCTTTACCTTCAGAATTGTATGGCCCCATATACAACATGACAGAGTGTATTAAAAAATACCAGAGTCAGTTCACAGGAAGATGGGAAGGAATTATGGGTAATGAACATGTACCAAGGTAAGAGGTAGACACAACACAATGTGTAAGTTGATAACTCACCATTGAAGTCTATGAATAACAATACACTATATTTTAATGTTGTAACCATAGAATTTAAATAATACTGCTTCACAATTGAGTACAGTTTCCTTGGAGAAATTAAATTGCAAAACTTAGAAGGATGCTATTTGTTTTGCTCTGATTTACAACTATAAATTAATTAACACCATGACTGAAATGGGGGGGGGAAATGGAAAAGAACAAAAAAAATGTTTGTTTTTCTCTTATGTTACTCTCACAGTATTGGAGAGTTAGAAATGCAGTTGGCTGAGAGTACAGCTTTCATCTTCTATGGCATGGAGAAATTCCTGACACACATGGCACCACAGAAACTTATCCCAACTAACTTATCAGGTAAGAAGTCTGACAGTCCACTTAATATTCACAAAACCCTATTATTAATGGTGCTATATTCATCAATGATATACGGTAGACAACCATCTTGTTTGCATCTATCTGAAGAAGAGTTTACCAGTGTCAGGCGTTTGAAATATTCTTGTATGATGTTGGCAAGTAATCAGACTACCGAAACAAATAGTTCTGATATTGTAAACATTGTATTATACTTGATACACACTGACTGACAAGTAAATGTAATATAATGCAGGGTTCTCTGCAATTTTGAAAAATGAAGGGGTTGCCACATTTACATATTGATTTGCATATCATTAGCAAAGCTGCATATTTCAGATCTTAAGATTTGACAATGAAAATAATGTTTTCAACATAAAAAATTCTTATTTTTTGGCAATGATTCATTCAGCAAATGAGAGAAAAAAGTATAAAGAAAGTTTCAAATTACTTCAGTTGAACAATTTCAAACTTTAATAATAGTATAATTCATCAAGGCAAAAACAGAGGGGTAGCCCCCCCCCCCCCCACTAACAGAGGGGTGGCCTAAGCACAAACAGAGGGGTGCTGCATGAAAACAGAGGGGTGGTGCACCCCTCAAAAACCCCTCGAGGAGAACACTGATAATGTATAGTGCCACTATTTATTTAGTTACTTTTTATACACAGATTTCATACTTGACTCTTGTCAGCCCTGTCAAAGATTATTTCAAAGACCTGCCATTGGTACACTCTCTACTGGCAGTCTTGTTAGATCAAGTTCAAATCTCACCTTTGATATTGTCTATAATGTTTTACCTCCCTCAGATTGTCTACTGATAGTCTTGTTAGATCAAGTTCAAATCTCACCTTTGATATTGACTATAATGTTTTCCCCTCCTCAGATTGTCTACTGATAGTCTTGTTAGATCAAGTTCAAACAAATCAAAGTTTCTTGAGGCAATCTAAGGTGGATGTCATCAAAAGGTAAGTTTGATATCGTTAACACTTGGTATCTACTTTGATCAATTAAACTACTTCAAGAAAAATGACAGAGTTTGAAATCATACCCAAAATGTTTGAGACCTTGATAATGCTTGCATCTGAATTTTTTCATATATAAACTTACTACCAAACTAGAGAGACTTTAGATTTTCAGTTAGGTGGTACAATGTTTTCACATCTCATATTTGTTGTTACAAATTATATTAACATACAAACAAACATGTATATAAAATGTTATATTTTATCTGACTGTGAACACAAATAAACAATGTGTTTAAATCTTCCTTGTTTCATTGAACACAGATGTTTATTTGTGTTCACAGTGAGATAAATGTATCATTTTACAGGCCTCACACTATCAGTGGCTGTATTTTGTTTTATGTCATTTGTAACAAAACACATTGTGTGAGATGTAAAACACATCATATACCGAATCAAAATGCTAAAGTCTCTGTAATTTGGTAGTAATACACAAAGCTAGAAACTATCTCAACATCCCTTATTTCCCAGAGAAATTTCTCATCAAAGTTTCGTCTTCTTGTCCTCAGTGTTGCTAGATTTATATTTTTGACCCTAGAGTAATTCTTTATCATCAGTGCCAATCTGATTAAAATTTGATGAAATGAATGTGGCGTGATTTCTTGATTTACCTCCATTTCCTACATTTATAGTCATTTGTTCTCTGTTCCATAAGTGAACACCTTCTTCCTACATCTGACACATTACCATATTAGTTCATATTCAAATTCCATACTTAACGTGTAGCCAATCAGAATCCGTCTTACAATATAACACTCGAGGATTGAAATTGAAAACAAAGAGAACCATCAAACAACAATGATAACTTCTTTGTCTGTGCTCTGCCCTCCAGCTCTTTTGAGTGTTCTGATATACTGTACCTGTAAGTTTTGACGTAAGACGTGTTCTCATTGGTTGAGTGTGTTACTTAATGTGTGGGATTTCAATGTGGCTTTCTAAGGTATTGTGTCAGATGTAGGAAGGGGAGTGCACTCATGATATAAAAAAGAACAAACGATAATAAATGTAGGAATTTGAGGTAAATAACAAAATTGCGCCTTATTCACTTCATTAGATTTTAATCAGATTTCATCAGTGCCAGCCTGCTTACATTCCTCATTTATCCTACGGAGACTTACATTCCATCAGATACTTCATAGTTTTATACTCTTTACCTTCAAGTTAAAATAATTCTAATCAGTTCTTGGTTCTTAAATACTTGCTTGCTTTACTTTAATATCCACCTCTCACTACTACGGTAGCCCTACATCACCAGATATGGAGACAGATCACAGGTAACTATGGTAACAAGGTGGCAATATGCACACTTTGGTTTATTTGTGAAATGTACACATCATGTTGATATCACCAGTGAATGGTTCACTACTAATAAAATATGCACATAAAAAATTATATCTCAAGAACTTGTCCCAGATATGATGTTCCCATTAATTTCAATTTCAGTTTTTAAGTCAAAATATAATCTTAACCTAATAGGAGTAATTATAGAATTTGATCCAAATTTTTTGCATGTTTTTCCTTTCAAAATAATATTATGATTTATTGAACCCTAAAAAATGAAATATTATTTTTTATGCCTTTTAAGCTTCTATTTGATGTTTGAAATACAACATATGAAAAAACTAAAGTGCATTTGCTTGAATAAAGTGAGCTGAGGAGAAATATGATGCAAAGACAACATTAGGTTAAAAACCGCAATACAAACAACTGATCCACAAAAACAACAGAAGGTGTTTTTATCAGTAGAAGTTAAAATGTAAAGCCAGCCGCTAACTAGAGCAATCAGCTGAGCAAAATTTCACAATTTGCTCAGCCAGTTCCTCTCGCGTGTGGGCAAATTTTCATGAGATTTTGGTCCTTCCTGGCTGTGAGCCAAATATCTAGTGGGTTTGATAATTTTGGGTGTGAGGGATTTTTTCCTCATGTGTGCACTGAATGTGAGCAGAATGCTCACAACTTTCTTTTAAGAGCGCATGTGTAGTGACGACGTACACTACAAAATGTCTGCACCCACTCCTGTCCCAGTGTAAAATACAGGTGAGTAACTTCTACGTCAATAACAACTGTATTTTCCTGATTTTAAGACAAAAAAAATGTTGATTTTTGGCCAAAATACCTATAGTTATTGCTTTCCTGAGTGGGAAGTCAACAAGATGTCAGTAATTGTGTCATAGCATGAAATAGTTATCTTGTTTGGTATAGTTTTGTGACTATTCCCTCTAAGGCAATAGCCACGAGTATTTAGGTCAAAGATCGACACGCTTGTCTTCTAAAACCATGAAAATACAGTAGTTATTGACGTAGAAGTGACTCACCTGTATTTTAGACTGGACACAAACAATTTGTCTTACGTCATCACCATGCATGCTCTCTTCAGAGAAAGTCGTGAGCATTCTGCTCACGCTCAGCAGAAACACACAAGGGAAAAATCACCCGTGGCCAAAATTATCAAACACACTAGATATTTGGCTCACAGCCATGAATGACCAAAATTTCATGAAAATTTGCCAGCACACTATAGCAATAAAAGCTGAGCAAATTGCCACGAGTCAGCTGATTGCTGTAGTGTGTGCCTGGCTTTACATTAACAGTTGGACTAAATCATTATAATGAGTAGGGTTCTGTCAGTAAACAGGGTTATTATATGGGATCTTGGGCTCATGTGGTGTTTATACATTGATAAGTTACTGCCACTTATTACATTGCATGTCTTTGCTTGAAACTTGTCTGTTGCATTCCTGCTTACCACAAGCAAGCAAACGCATCGGTATTTTTTTTCATGGGTTGTATAGCCAAGTTACAATGCACCAGTTTTCGTGGGTTGTATAGCCAAGTTACAATGCACCAGTTTTCATGGGTTGTATAGCCAAGTTACAACGCACCTGTTTTCTTGGGTTGTATAGCCAAGTTACAAAGTTGCAGACTTTGAGAACTCTCATCAAATCACAGTCAAAATAGAATATTGGCTATTAAAAACACCATGCAGATGGTTTCCAGTGGTTTTCTATAATATTTTACAATCATCCACATACAATCATAATGTTAACTACTAGTATATGACTAGTACAAGTTGTGTCTCTAATACAGCTGACAACAAAAACAGTCAGTGATCATCAGAAGACTGTACAAATTATACATATTTAATGATCAAAGCTGACCATTCAACAAATTGACGTTAATGTTTTACTTACTAGATGACATCATTTATTTACTACTGAACATAACAGAATTGTGATTGAAGAGACAGTTTTGTTTACATTAATTCAGCTTTTCAGATTCCCCTAAATAACAATCACACTGTCTTGAGCAGTAAAGTGTTGCATCGAGTAAAACAACACAATAAAACTTTTTTTTTACAAAATTATCAACTCTGATCATAAATGTACATGTTACATACAGTCTTCTGGTGAACTCTACCAGTTTTAGCTGTAAAAGGAATTATACACTTCAGTTTTCCCTTTGGCACAAAATATTGATTATCGCAAAATTGAAATTCAAAGTAACATAGTTCTGCAGCAATGGATCACTCACTCTTTACAAGCCTTTGATAAGAAAGACAGCCTTTAGTCTCCTTTTCACCGTGTGTAGCTTTAATATCAAAAAGTACCACCTCACAATATAGAATCACACACAAAGTTCATTATTATCACAGTAACATCACACAACGTCCACACTGACAAAAAACACACCATCTTCACTACGCAATATAAATATTTGTTCATACACATTACAGCACTATTGATGTCATAAATCCACCTCACTTTGCAGTGTTCCTTTATTGAACTTCAAGTAGCCATATGGATGAGGATTTGGTATTTATTTTGGATTTTTAATCTATAAAACAATTTTGGAATCATGGAAAAATCAATGTGAAACAACATATGCCAAGTCCTTGCTTGTATTAAACTCCAACAAATTATAAAACATTAATAAATGTGTAAAATCTTTGTTATTGTACTTATAATAACAAACTTATTACAGATATTTTTTGTAATTTATTGAGTTACAAACACAGACTTAGTCAATGTTGATTCACATTGGTTTTTCAAGTAGGAAGCCATATTAAAATTGTTGTAAAAATCCAAAATAAATACCAAATCCTCATCTATATGGCCACTTTAAGGGGGCAACTCAGACTGGTAATGATTTACAGGTATGTTATATACTTGGCTGGTAGAAGTATTCAAATGATATGCCTAAAGCAATGAAACATTCAATAATCCCTAGGTCATCTTGTCACCACTGTTTTTGAGTTGCCTGTGTAGTACTGAGACACCCATACTATACAGGTCAAGTCAAGTGAACGTTGTCACACTTTAGATACACACACAAAATAACAATTAAAAGTAACTGTTTACAGGGTTCAGTTCCTGTTTTATAGCACTGTTTATTACTATAAAGTACTATTCATCTGTCATACAATGCCATACATCAACAGTTAATATGTACAGAGATGATTGGGATCACCTACTAGGACTAGTTTCACACCTAAGCTGGCTTTGTCAAGAAGTTGGATTTGCCATATATCAGTAGTTATGCTTCTCAAATGGAAATTTACAATTGAAAATTCCTAACATAAGACCCTTCTTTGATACACAAAAACAGTACAGTCAACATTCAGGTGGGGGTTCACAAAAAAATTGAACTTTCCACATTTTGAACTGTTCAGCCTAAATTTCCCCAGTTTATTTTGAACAGTGTTATACCATGGCAGCACAGTGTTATACCATGGCAGCACAGTGTTATACCATGGCAGCACAGTGTTATATACCATGGCAGCACAGTGTTATACCATGGCAGCACAGTGTTATATACCATGGCAGCACATGTCTTATACCATGGCAGCACAGTGTTATATACCATGGCAGCACAGTCTTATACCATGGCAGCACAGTCTTATATACCATGGCAGCACAGTGTTATACCATGGCAGCACAGTGTTATATACCATGGCAGCACAGTCTTATACCATGGCAGCACAGTGTTATATACCATGGCAGCAAAGTGTTATACCATGGCAGCACAGTGTTATATACCATGGCAGCACAGTCTTATACCATGGCAGCACAGTGTTATATACCATGGCAGCAAAGTGTTATACCATGGCAGTACAGTGTTATATACCATGGCAGCACAGTGTTATACCATGGCAGCACAGTGTTATATACCATGGCAGCAAAGTGTTATACCATGGCAGCACAGTATTAAACCATGGCAGCAAAGTGTTATACCATGGCAGTACAGTGTTATATACCATGGCAGTACAGTGTTATACCATGGCAGCAAAGTGTTATACCATGGCAGCACAGTATTAAACCATGGCAGCAAAGTGTTATACCATGGCAGCACAGTGTTATATACCATGGCAGCACAGTCTTATACCATGGCAGCACAGTGTTATATACCATGGCAGCACAGTCTTATACCATGGCAGCACAGTGTTATATACCATGGCAGCACAGTCTTATACCATGGCAGCACAGTCTTATATACCATGGCAGCACAGTGTTATACCATGGCAGCACAGTGTTATATACCATGGCAGCACAGTGTTATACCATGGCAGCACAGTGTTATATACCATGGCAGCACAGTGTTATACCATGGCAGTACAGTGTTATACCATTGCAGTACAGTGTTATACCATGGCAGCACAGTGTTATATACCATGGCAGCAAAGTGTTATACCATGGCAGTACAGTGTTATATACCATGGCAGCACAGTGTTATACCATGGCAGCACAGTGTTATATACCATGGCAGCAAAGTGTTATACCATGGCAGCACAGTATTAAACCATGGCAGCAAAGTGTTATACCATGGCAGTACAGTGTTATATACCATGGCAGTACAGTGTTATACCATGGCAGCACAGTGTTATATACCATGGCAGCAAAGTGTTATACCATGGCAGCACAGTGTTAAACCATGGCAGCACAGTGTTATATACCATGGCAGCGCAGTGTTATACCATGGCAGCACAGTGTTACTATACCATGGCAGCACAGTGTTATACCATGGCAGCACAGTGTTACACCATGGCAGCACAGTGTTACACCATGGCAGCACAGTGGTATACCATGGCAGCACAGTGTTATATACCATGGCAACACAGTGGTATACCATGGCAGCACAGTGTTATATACCATGGCAACACAGTGGTATACCATGGCAGCACAGTGTTATATACCATGGCAGCAAAGTGTTACACCATGGCAGCACAGTGGTATACCATGGCAGCACAGTGTTATATACCATGGCAACACAGTGGTATACCATGGCAGCACAGTGTTAAACCATAGCAATACAGTGTTATACCATGGCAGCACAGTGTTATACCATGGCAGCACAGTGGTATACCATGGCAGCACAGTGTTATACCATGGCAATACAGTGTTATACCATGGCAGCACAGTGGTATACCATGGCAATACAGTGTTATACCATGGCAGCACAGTGTTATACCATGGCAGCACAGTGTTAAACCATGGCAATACAGTGTTATACCATGGCAGCACAGTGTTATACCATGGCAGCACAGTGTTATACCATGGCAGCACAGTGTTAAACCATGGCAATACAGTGTTATACCATGGCAGCACAGTGGTATACCATGGCAATACAGTGTTATACCATGGCAGCACAGTGTTATACCATGGCAGCACAGTGCATACATATGATAAGTATTCTTACTACAAATATTTAACACTAAAGTCCTTTTTTTTCATTCTTTTCTAGTATGAATGATTTGTCACTGGAGAGACCAGTAGAGACTGCTATGTTACTTAGCTTAACAGGAGTTGGATGTGTCATTGCCAACCAATGGCATTGTACCTTAGCTGATAATGCTAGCAAGTTTAATACATTGGCAAAAGGTGAGATAATAGTGGATTAGTTCAATCTCTTGTTATAATCTTATATTGATGAAAGTAAAGACTGTGGTAAAATATAGACCCTAAATGAAAGTGGTCTGAGTTTGTACATGCATATATGAATCGAACAGATTTCAACTTTTCTCTATTTCATGTATTCCTACGTACTGTGTTAATGAAAGAACATCTTGCTCAAGTCATTTTTTATTTGCTGCTACAGGTCTTTTAGAGTTAGGGAGACCCACCGGACAGACAGTACGTAGGATGTTCATTCCTAACTGGAAAGCACCCGGAGAAGAGGAGCAGGAAGGTGAGGGAGAAGGGGAAGATGGGAAAGACAGCAAAGTGGGAAAAGAGGAGAAACACAAGGATGACAAACATCACAAAGATGGGAAAGACAGCAAGTCTGGCAAAGGAAAAGAAAGTCGACCAGTTAGTAAAGTCAAACAGCCCAAGGCAAAGTCAGAAAAAGAGGTGAAAGTTGACATTAGCAAGGGAGAGGAGGAAGGTGAAGACCACCAAGATGAAGATGTTATTGTCAGCAGACACTGGTATAATATGATCTGTTATGGATTGCCTAATATAGTGGTCACTTAGTCACTCAAGTCAGATCTAAATTTTAAGATAGATAAAGAGTTTACACCATTAGCTGTTTCTCTGATCAGTTGTGTGAAGTTTATTATTACCATTGTGTTTGCAGTGCACAGACATACATACACATACACATACACATACGCATACATACATACATACATACATACATACATACATACATACATACATACATATACATACATATACATACATATACATACACACATACACACATACATACATACATACATACATACATACATACATACATACATACATACATACATACATACATACATACATACATACATACATACATACACACACCTACCTACACACACACACACATCCACACATCTTAGAAGTGCTGAATCACAAAAATAATTTCATATCTGTGCCTTATGTTATAATATTAATCCACATCTATGTTAACTTTATTTACAAATTAAAAGATGTAGAGTTATCCAGTCACCATGCTTTGTATTCTTTTATATCATAAATATTTAACAGTCTTGTAAATAATTCTCAAACTGAAATTTGACGTTTTGAATGGCTTTAAATCTCCACTTGATTCCTAAGCCTACCTTTACCACAAGTGGTCTAACATTGGCAATTGAAGACAGTCAAGTAGTGAGTGGTATTTTTCCTAACATATTAGTACATATTAACTACAAGTGTGCCTTTGATATTTTATATATATATCATTAATATAACTCTGTTACATTATCTGGCTGCTGTTAAATAATTTTTTGTATATTACATCAATACCAGTGTATTTTCTGTATTGCTTCCTTTTTACGACATAAAATTTCCGTCCATATACCATATAGAAATGTATGTTTTCTTAATACTTTAATATCAAGTCTACTTTATCATCTCAGAGTGAGAAGATTCAGATTTACTATTCTAATTCTAAGAGTGTTCACACTGGAATTTTATGCCAGATTCAAACAAGTGCTGTACCTGTCACTCTCCAAATCCGAGAGAATGGTTTCTGGTTATCAATTATTGAGTGTAAACATATTTTAGCCAATCAATGTCCCATAACCAGTGTCTTTCTGTTGATGCTACAATTGTAAATTATTCAGTTGCAAGGTTGTCATCTGAGGGCTTTAAAAATATATGTTACACTTGAGACTGATCAAACATACATTACTAGAATACAAAATGATGTAAATGTTCTTAATGTAACAAACATTAGGCTGGCCATTGGTTGGTTAACATTTTCCCAATGTGAACACAGCTAAAACATCAGCATATTTAGTTATGTATAAACTATCATTACAATTCATATGTATATGACACAATGTATATTGCTTGTATATTTCAGTATGTTGTCTATTTCTTGGCCAATATAATCGCTTTGTATTTCATGAAATGTATAAATAAAGTTCTGGCATGTTCTACTATATTACATAGAATTTTATTGTTCTTTCTTTTTTCAAATGTCTGACAAAAAACTAATATTTATTTACACTATAAAGTTAACACATTTGATATTAGAGGCGTACACATAGAGCCACTTTAAAGGGGGACAAAGATAAGGGTGATTTAATTTCAACTGCATTTCTTTAGGCATTTAGGGGTCCCAAGAAAGTCATGTTAACTAACCCTGCATCGTGTGACCTCTCTACAATAGAGTTACCAGTATAACAATTGGAAAACTTGCTGGCCATATACTGGGATGAGGTGTTTGAGAAAGAAACAACGAAAGGACCTCCTAATCTCATTCAACATTAATCTCAGCTTTGTTTGGCCAACAGTCCGACCTTTAGCCACCGTGATTGAAAAGTATTCAACTGTGATTGAATGATGAACCCTTTTTATAACAATACCTCACGTACAGCATACAAAGAAAGTCAGATAAGATTCAACAATGAAATATATTCTCATGAAATTTTATTTAAGTTAATTCAGAAATATCACACATAATACATAATGAGGTAAATAAAGAAAAATACACTTTATCATCATCATTGCACCTGTTAAGGTAATAAATATTCAAAAATAAACAAGTTACCAGAACTTGTTTTGTAAATACTTCGCTCACAATAAAACAAACACTTTTGCAAAGTAGTTTATAAATACAAAGCTCACATAAAAATTCTAAACTGACAAGATAAAACATATAAGTTACTGTAAATAGACCTTTGCATATTTCAAATTTGAAATTATATAAATACATTTTTTAAATATAATAAAGCAATGATAAGCCCAGATGGAACAATAAATTATGATAAACTTTCAAATTTGAAATTATACACTTATTGTTTTTTCAAACTCATATCTAACAATAAATAATTCTAAATTGGTAAGTTCATTTCGTTTTGGATAGAAATATAAGTTACTGTACAAAGACCATCATATATTTCACATTTGAAATTGTACACTTTTTAATTTATAAATAGTTTTCTCAGTCAACTTAAATAAATTTAGTACTATCTATTTAGCACACACCTTATTGGAATTAAATTTCTGAAAATGTACTCTTACAAGTTTTCTTTGTTCAACAAAGAATAATTGTATAAAATGTAAAAGCAGTGTGTGAATAGAGCTGATATGTAAAACACAATTCCTTGCCTTCAACACTCCTCCTGTTCTGTCTATATCTATTGATCTGTCTATCTATTTCTATCTATCTAATCAATATTCAATTTAATTTAAAGTAATCAATAATTTAGTTTTTAAACTGTACGGAATATCTGAACATAAAATTTCTACAAAATATCGGAATATTTCTGTATCTATTGGGATTTAGAATCCCTACATTTAATGTCATTATGACAAGTATATGACAGCTTAGCAAATATTGCCTTGCTATTATCATAGGACACATGACCATCACATGACAGTCATGTGACATAATTAACCAATCAGCACCATTGTAAATACAAAATGGTGGGACTGATTCTTTTTACTGAGAAAGAAACTTTGGCCATTACCGGCGAGTAAGAAAAGAAAACGGTGTACGACACCTGATTAGTGTGGTCTATGGTGACTTTGTCAACACAAACTTTAACTTAACTTTAAACGTGTTTCATCTAGACAAGACGACCAAGGTAATCGAAGTGTAATCTTGCACTTGGTAGGTAGTGGTAGAGTTGTTCCAAGACTTTAACATGTCGCAAGTCACGGATTTGTGCGTTGTTCATGATGTCAACATTAGTTATGTCATCTGAAGTATCAATACTGTCCGTATGACCCATGAGATTGAGCTGAAATATTTGAAAAGATATGAAATATTAGAAATCACATATATACCAAATAGGTTCCAGAATGTGTCTTGTTTGGCTTACAATGAACTTTTTTTAGCATATTTAAACACTATATTTAGCAAACAATGTTGTAGACACCCTAAACAGTCTTCCAATGTGATAAATCAGTATAGAGTTCTGCTTTCATTAATTTGTCGTAGTTACAAAACCACAAGCAAACTGCAATCCAAAAATTGTTGAAGACTTTCTGCTTTGTTTTAAATAAAAAACTTGAATGTAAATGTCAAAAGACATATTGCTCACCAGTGAATTTACTTTGACGACGAGCTTGCTTAGATGTGTGTGGATTGTTGCAAAGTCTTCATGAAATGGGTTGGGAAGACCGTCTGCCTCGAGTGTTAATTCTTCCATATGCATGACATCAAGGAATGATTGGAATACTTTGAAGTTGTCTCTGTGCAGAACTAATACATCTCTTTCCTGGAGAAAAAGGGAAGAAATGGAAGTTGAACATTAAATCCACTGTATACCACACGTTGATGGGAAAGCGTATTATCGTAAAAACAAAGTAAAGCGTGTATATTTGTTTGATGGCGTAGTGTAGCAAAGTGAGCCACGGATTACTGCTGTAATGTTTATTGTCATGACCATGGAAGTATACCTCCATGTCATAACTGATGTCACACATCAAGTTTTTTTCCTTGTTGTTGTTTTTGTTTGTTGCTGCTGCTGCTGCTGCTGCTGCTGCTGTTGTTGTTGTTGTTGTTGTTGTTGTTGTTGTTGTTGTTGTTTATACATGACTTTGCTCAATACGTGTAAAATGTCTTACCTCTGTGGTGCGCACAAGATAACTAGACTGTGGTACGGGGAGACCTTCAATGTTGAAATTGGCCAAGTCGTCGCTGATATCGACATCGTTCAAGCGAACTTGTTTCTGAAGGAACACAACGAGGAAGAAATCAGTCAAGATAAAATGGGGTTTCCCCAACAGTAACAGTTTAGTACATGACGTAATGACTTTTGTACTTGACATTGGTGGTACGATGACGAATAGGTATGGAACGCAAGCCAACTCTGTCATGACCGCACACACGTCATATAAGTAAACCGGAAGTGGCGCTGCTGCGTTATATGCTATCATTGTAATAAAGCTATATCTTAACTTATGTGTCATAATCTACCTCCCCACCAACGGCCAACAAAGCCACATGTACTGCCTCCGACCACTAGAACGGGTCCTGAGCTCAGACCATAGCGGTCCGCTGAGGTCAGAGGTACTGCTAAGTCGTGACATGGTTTACAATATACAATGATGACGTAGCCCTTGTGAAACTTGCCCAGTGTACACTGTTGTCATGGTGACAAATTTATATTGTATTTCCTGCAGATATTTTCTTTGCTTGAGAAATTATTTGTCATTTGTTTTGATTAATTTGATATGTCTAAATGTATCAACTGTAGGCTAAACTATCCTTGATTGCAGGAGAATCACACAAAAAACGCATTCAACAACTATCGTTGATATGGCTACGAATGAAAGTATCACCTATGGTGTACGCAGGGAATGATCTGCGTTAAACCAGGCATGGAGTCAATGACCGTCATTACTTAATAAGAGGGTTGTTTAATGCGTTACCCAATTTTAAAATCGGTTTATCCAATATTTTTTTTAATTCATGTATGACTCGACTGACTGAAAGATCTGCTGTTCTCAGTTTCCGCTGTATGTAACCTTGGAGTAATTACCTTGGAGTAATTATACAATTACACGCAGTCCAAGATGTAACCAAGCTAGTCACGGCGGTTACATAAGCGGAAATAGCGACGAATCATTCAGTGTACATGGCTAGCTATGTACGGTTTACAAAAAATAACTGATAACAATACTTACAAAGTTATCGTATATGTCTTTGTGGATGGATTGCAAACTTGCCGTCGCTTTGAATAATAGTTGGTATTCGTCTTTGATCGCCTGAGTATCTTGTGGTGATTGTGTTGAGACAGGTGCTCCCTGAGTAAATGCTACTAAAACTGCAAACAGTACAATTGCTGTTGGGGAAAAATACAGAAAATTATTATAATCGTGTCCAAAAAAGTGTAATTCTGTCTGATATAGTTCGAAATTTTTTTTTCTAAATTTGAGAAACTGCACTAAATTCATGCTTACCCGTTTCGTATGCCATTGAAAAGTGAGAAGGTCTTCTTGAGATTGCCATTATTTCAGTTGCTTGTGATATGATTCTTGTAGTTGGTAGTAAATTTGAATCGAAGTTTTACTTCTTGTTCACTTGTTGCTCTACGATCACTTTCTGCCCCTCGATAGTTTTCCGTCGCTTTTTATGCGCATCTCTACTTCCGGTCACTATGTAAACTTGTTAAGGCAGGGCAGAGGGATTCCCCACTCCAAACGAAAATAGCCGCCGAAAAAAAACACACGACACCCTCAATCCTTAAAGTTCTTAGAACCATGGCTCTCGGAAGGATTAATTTGCATACTAGCTTTCCATATATGGTGACCCTTTGCCTTTGTGCTCTGGGTTTATTATTAGTGACATAGTGTAGTGTTCCGCCGATTGACGTCACTGTGTCCATTTCGTGGGCGTCGCGTTTGTCCGGCGGATCCATCGACCACGTTAAAAATGACAAAAGCAGAGCTACCTCATTTCGGTATATTTAGAACCGTATAAAAAGCTACGTCCGCCAGATATAGATATCACTGCAAGTGGGAGAGTGAACGCGTGTTAACGAGAGTGATGAGAAAATTTAAAGTGTGTAACGTTAACTTTAATAATGCATGTATGTAGGTCGTCAGAGTTTGCGTTGTCTTTTGTTGTGGGTAGTACGTGGATACGTCGCTAGCGCTAAACATGGTACTGCTTGCAGACGGATGATCGGGGCCGTCGATTCCCTGACATTGTCTACATGCTGATTTGCTCCCGATGTACCGTAGCAAAGCAGGACGACTGGGTTGAAATATACGTGCATGTTTGATTTATTCCATGTAAAACAATTCAACAATTTCACCCTGTGTCAATAAAAACTGAGGTTTAACTTACATAGCTGACTAAGCTGTACTGTAAGACGTCTCAATAAATGGCATATACAGAATATAAAACGTATATGAGGTACTTGATGTGATGGAATTATATGAATTTGAACCATATTTAGAAAAAGTAAGTAGTGATATTTGCCACAAAGTCATCACAACTAAGCACAGGATCTCAGCAAATAATTTACCATTCCAAAGACTAGTACGCTCCCAAGGAATTCCCCCCGATTAAAGAATGTGTCAGTTATGTAATACTAAAGCGATTGGTGATGAAATCCATGCTATAATGGCTTACAGCAATACATCTGTAATTTAAAGCTAGAACCCAATTTTAAGAACAATCAAAATTTATGATCAAAGTTTTTTTTCAAAATTATCTCGAAAAGAATATTTCAAAAGAATGAGTTCAAATGATGATTTTTATCACTAATAGAACTTTGGAAAATTTTCTAATTCATTATTATCTTTGTATTCAATGCTGTAGTTCAGTTATATATATATATATATATATATATATATATATATATATATATATATATATATATATATATATATATATATATATATATATATATATATATAATAGTTTTGTTTTCGTTGTTTCTGTTGTTGTTTTTTTACTCTAGATAATGTATTTTTTACATTATTTCATATCAAATAAAATATACTACACTGCACTACACTACACTAGTCTATTACTATACCATACCATACAATACCATACCATGCCATACCATGCCATGCCATACGATATAATTTTACATACTAAGTGTAGTTACACCTGGTTTTACATACAACTACTGACATCAGACCGTGGACGAACAGATCCTGTTACAAGCAGGGAAAGTAAACAACTGAAGTGGATTAATAATACAGGGTTCAGCATATTGGAAGGCAGAGACTTGTGTTGCACACTATAGTTTGATAAGAACTGTTTTATGGCCTCTTTATGTGTACATGAAATGCCAGGGGAACTGGAAATTTGTTTGTCTCGGAACATGAACTATTATGTAAAGAGGCCATACAACTGTTCTTATCAAATAATGGAATGCTATAGAAGTCTTTGTACTTCCATCATACTGTGCCAAGTGTTATAAATCCAATTCAGTTATTTACTTTACCTGTTTGTAACAGATTCTGTTCGTCTACAGTCTGATGTCGAAAGTTGTACTACGTGTAGTTACACCTAATTTTACATACCACGTGTAGTTACACCTAATTTACATGTTACATGTAGTTACACCTAATTTTACATACTACAAACAGTTACACCTAATTGTACATACTATATGTAGTTACACCTAATTTACATGCTACATATAGTTACCACTAATTTGTGAACTGAATTCTTGTTCGGTGGTTCGTGACCAGACTTCAAACTGAGGTGCGATTCGAAAGGCAATCGCAAAACCCAAGTTAAGTATATTGAAATTACTCATGAGAAGATCTATATGTAAGTATATCGACTTGCATTCTCTTGAAAATTGTCCAGTCTTTTTAACGACTCTAGAGCTAGGGCTAGATCAATATTCAATTAGAAATAAACTCCATCAACACAGGTATTCAGCAGCGTGCGAAATTAACGCCGGTCCTTCGGCCCGAGACCAACAGATTTCCGTTCGGACCGACGGTTTTTCAAAATTACAACAACGTATCGGTCCTTATGACCGACTGAAATTTGGAGTAAATAATAACATTTATTCAAAGATATATCCAATTTCACCTACATGAATCTGATCTTGTGTTACCTATTTTACTCTCGACATCTCGTTCAAGTCAAGCAACACAGAGCTAGCTCGCTCCGTGTTGTTGTCAATGTTGATATCATGTCTACATATACATAACATGTATGACGTAGCATACAGCATTTGCTTTATGAAATTATGTTAGCAAACACATGGTTGGCTGAATTTCTCTAATTATTTTTGTCTTGTCTAATCAGAACGTCTTAGACATTCAGATTCATTTTACGATTTCAGCGCATGCGTCTTTTTCCGCCATGACATCGTAATCATTTTATCATTGTTGTAAAGTTTACTGTTCGAAGTGTATGAAACTTTTAACGTGCTTGAGACAGTTCCACGTTGTATTTATAAAGTATGTGGCGATATTTAATGAGCTTTCGGAGAAGAAAACGAAACAGACACTGTTTCTTAAAGGCTGGATTAAAGCCGGTAAATGTTAGCGGGTTTCCCGCTCAATTTACCGGATTCCCCCATGTGTGCGGCCATGATCAAAACAAACTGACGGAAAACATATATATAAACTACTCTGAAAATGACGTTTTCAATTCAATTCAATTCAATAACTTTATTATCCGTATATGAATGCGGAAATTTGTCTTTCGGCTCAAAACACAATTTACAAACAATTTACACAAGTACAATATATACATATACATACAGTGAGTTTAAAATGACTTTACAGTGAGTTTAAAATAGACAGCTGTTGGAACGAACGATTTTTTAAAAAGGTTTTTCCTTGCAAGAGGCATTCTGTTTAACTAATAAAGAAGGCAGGTACACTTCGTAAAATATCTTCAGTACGTTATTTTTTTTTTGTAAAAACAGTAAAAAAAAATGCGTAGTCTGATTGCTTTCAATTTGATGAATATGATGATGTACGTCCTGTCATGTTGTAATCAACGTAAAAACTTAGAAATGTTGCATTTTTGTTGCCATTGTTGTATCTGGAAAATTACTGCATCATGCCAAACACGGGTTCATAGTGGATGACACATTACAGTACAGTTACCACATCACGTTCCCACGTCCAAAAAAATCGCACTGCACTGTAAGACATGTTTAGCCATGATAGTTCTCTTCATCATGGTCAGATTTCTTACACAAACAACCAGTGACGATACTCGATCAATACACCACGGTAGGGTATACGGGTAGGGCTTTACATATTTGTAAAGACTGAAGGAAGACGAAACCGCTTCGTGTCATTGTGTGGATGGAAATTGAAATAAAGCAAATACACAGTTTTCAAGAGGGATAATTATGCGACAAAACCTTCTGCTATGATGAATTTTTGGGTCTACGTTCACTAAGAGTTGGAAAGCTACATCAGCTGTTGCCACATACGATGAATCTGACTTTGGATTATGTTATTCAGAATTTAATGAATCGTACAGAGAGGAAGGAGAGGACTGTGATCTCTATATTATCTACAATCTATGGATATGTATTTCTATGGTGGAATGAATACATTCAGTCTCAGACCACTATAGTATATAGGAACAGATTATGTGAGAATGAATATCCATAGTCTCTGGGTTCATGGTTACAAATGAAAACCTCTACTCACAGAGTCAAAAAGTACTTGCTTGTGAATCCAAAATTTACTTCCAAGTTATTTTTTGACTCTGTGAGTGGAAATTTTATGAAATAATAGTGGATAGTGAACAATTCGTTGTACTCTCTTTTACTTTTATATCTAAAGATATGTTGTATCATATTAAAGTTCAAAATCATTTAATCTGTAAATGGGGGGAGGGGGGGTTGTGTAGATACAGGTCGTGAACGTGAACTGCATTGAGTATGGACCAGCAGTTTTCCTTAAGGACCAGCAACATTTGCTACCTGTCGGTCCTTATGACCAGTAGTCATTTTCCCTTAAGTTCACACACTGGTATTCAGATTTGTATATGAGTGGATCTTGTAACGTGAAGTGTCAGCCCACCGCCATCGGGGTGTTACCCTTTACCCTTCACCCCTTCACTTCATGGCGGTGGGCTGACACTTCGAATTCATATTCACATGAATACTATAAAATATTACGAATTGACATTCTGAATTAATATGACGAAATAACTGCGTCATTCGTGAAATAACTCCATCAATTATTCAGTGAACAAATTTTTGCAGTAGTAAAGGGCCTGGGTGTTGGACAGTAGTGTAATTACGACGTTGTAGATACATGTATTATTAAAAAGTGTGTCATTTATCCCATGTTTATTTTAATAGCCCAAGTTATACGGCTTAAATGTCGTTCGCCAGAACATTCATTGCCAGTATGTCGAGTCTGATAGCCAAGTTTCTGGGCTAAGGTTTATTCATACATGGAGGTAGAAAGGGTTCTCTTTTAACACGTAAAACGTACGTCTGATCCGTTCCACGATCTGTTCGCGATCGTCTGGATAATATTAGTGACACGTACACGGTGGAAAACAAAATGATAAAACTTTAAAAACAACATGTCCCATTATTTATTAATTGACCATCTCAGACAACCAGACTTAATAAAGCATTTATCAAATGAGACTGTCGACAGTAAGTAGGTAATCAGTCTAGTCCCTGTACGGTATACGTACCGTTACAATTTAGGGACGACGTTGGCATCCAGACTGGATCAATCGAAGATTTGAGAAATCATTTCAGTTTGTGTCGAATTTGAGTTTCCAGGCGCGCACACACAGGGGCATGTATTACATATATATTGCTTAGATTACCGTTTTCCTAAGAAAAATATATTACGAATCGTGCTGCTACAAATGTATTAATTTCTATACTAGTAGATAAAACACATTTATCATTTCCTCACAGGTAGTCAAAACACTGTTTGTATTTGGCCCGTAGACAAGGAAAACAACAATCTAGGAAACACTACACGCCCCTCCTATGGCCACACCCTTCGTTCACGCGCACAGATTAATTACTTTTCAGTGCTTTTTCCATTGAAGGCCTCTGGAATGGACTATACCTTTTTCACTCCTAATTGTTCTAATGAATCTTTTAAACGCACCCTGAAAATCTACCTTAAGTTTTTAAAAATCATTACGGCGTGTACAATCTTTTAAATATAATCTCTCTGCTTTGTAGTATAGGGTGCTTTTAGTATTTTAGTCTTTTTGTCGTGTAAAAGAGCTCTGAGACGTACGCGTAGGGTAGTGCGCTTTAAAAAAAAAAATAATAATGGTGAAAGATAATGGCCCATTGTTCCGATCAACAAAGGTGAGGAATGTCCCTTTGAACATTATGCAACACTTATTGGGTTCGACGATGCAGTGGGTGGGCGAGGGGCGGTAACAAGACGTGTGTGTGCCTCAGGAATGAAAATTGTCTCAAATGTAATTGTAAATTGAAAACAGCAAAACTCCGATACTCGGTTATCATCAGAGTGTTTTGTATGTGGTACAACTACTTCGGCGTTGTACCGTGATGAGCCGAATAATCGTCTTTGCACATTTCTTTCTATACCAGAGAGTTTCAAGTTGCCGTTGGGAATTAAAAGTGACAATTTTAGAGTTATATATAGACCATGTCCGTGCGTGTATAAAACGGTGTATTACACATTGACTCGAGCATTCCCTAATGCAATCAGTGGTGGAAATTTAAAGTCATGTAAAAAAAAAAGTGTATCAATATTTTCTTTTGCTGCGAATCAACCCTATATTCAGTGAATGTTCGTTATACAAATAATTATAAATATCACTCTAGATACGGTGTATTTGCCAAACGAGTTAATACCAAATAGTTGCACGTGTGATATGTGTTTTAGATACCACGACAACATTCTTCTAAATTGTTTACAAACGTTGACGAGGAAACAGCAAATTCATCGTCCTTCAGTTAAAAAAACATACATGTATACAAATTTAGAATGGTTTCTTCAGGAAAACCCCACAGGCTTGGCTTGGCCAATTACATGTACATGTCCTGATCTGGCTTGCACTGTGTCGTTTTGTTTTGTTTTTAATGGGTCATCTCTTATTCAATCTTAGTACATTATAAAGTTTGGTGTGTGACCATCACGACTGTATTTAAACTTGTCCTGTGCGAGTATATATCATCAAATAAATTTTGCCGGAAAGTACAGTTTCCCCTAAAAAAGCTACGATGTTTTTAATTAATTACATGTACGTACATGGATTCAATAGTTTGTTCGTACAATATTAAAAACTAGTGAAAAGTGTATCCGTGTCGTCTTTGAGGTATGTCCTCAGTCACAAGTACGTCAGACCTGTCTGTTCAAACACAGCACGGCATACCACACAGATAGCGTAAACTCTGATACCGTGTTTGCCAAACATGTGTTTATTGATATAAAATTCTTTATTGATTGGTATGAGAATCACGTGTTGGCTCCGCGCCGTCATAAGTCGTTAAGCGATGCAGGCTGTGATCTAAAAATAACGCAGTGGACTGGGGGAATCCCTATGTACTAGTGAGTAAGTGGAGAGCCAGGAGAGCCGAGTCATGCCGACTTTCTTCCGACGGATGTAATCCGATAGACCACGTGTGATAATCAATCGAGGAAGCTGTATGCATGACGTCAGTACCTTTTGATTTTAACCATCAATTCTTACTCATAGGTAAGGTCGAACATATGTGTATTGCATCACGTAATGAATTATTTTGATATTTTAGTGTGTTTTTTAGTTTCTATTAAGATTGTACATCCTCGTAATGCTCGCTCAGTCAATGAAATTTCGTAGTGTATGTACGTATATAGTATTGCTTGGAGACAAAAACACCAGGCAAGCGCACGCCACGGTTGGACAACTTCCATGTACGCTTCATTCATTCATTACTATTATACATTATACGGAGCGATCAGCAGTCATATTCACCCGGGTATATTCATATAAAACATCAGAATCGTAATCTCTCTTCATAAACGATTTATCTATACGAAGGTCGTAGTATAATATTACGACGCCATCGAATTGATCAAGAAATTGATGGAATATTAATATTGATGTCGTTGATAGTTTAGGGTTATCACCCTGATATCACTGTCACTCAATACAACTGAAACCATTTCATATATAATGCAGTAACGTCAACTTGATTGAATACATGCACTGTTAAAGGTGAAATGGAATTGTGACGGTCTAATTTTATTACTTTATCATGTTACCATACATTCCGTCAGAACTAGTCTAGTCTCCATGCCAACATGTTATCGACTCGGCTGAACAAGAGATTCTATCCTGAAGGATAGCACTGGAACTGGACTATGTCAGAATGGGTTGGTGCAAAGACAATGTAACGTTTCGTGTATGATGACGAATGCTACATTTGCCACATGGCGACCACTGTTATATTTTATTTTCTGCCATGACTACTACTAGTCATGGCAGAAAATAAAATATAATAGGTTAATATTAAGATTCAGCGCCAAGATTGTTACATTTTATCATCTGACTTACATCATTGTCTGCCAAGACAAAAATCCTGCCAACATTGTTACATTATATTTTAGCAATGTTAGACACTTTCTCGAGCCAAATAATGTAACAAAATTTATAAGATTTTTTTGCAGGCGGTCACTTAATGGAAGTGACGTCACAGGGACAAACAACCATTCAATATATACATGATGTACTTTATTTGAGTGTTGGCCTAAAATGGGGTCATGGGTCACGGGCACGGTGCAATGACTTCAACCCTTTGTCTTAGACTCTAGCAGACGTTATTGAGGTTTGAAAAGTGCAACTCTGTCTAAATGTGGGTCTGGGATTAGGCTCAGCACCAGGACGTATGACTACACAGTGTGGGCGAAATAACGATACAGCTTTGACACAGATAGATCCAAGTAAATTGCACCTTGTACTACGAGTACCCCCGGCGAGTACCGCTGTTTCTTTAGGCCAATATAATGGAATGGAATGTGTGATACGTCATCGCTGATATATTTTTTTAATTATTTTTTTTATTTCAGAAATAAATGAAAAAGAACTACAACACAGACGAGAAAGAAACAACAACACACAACCAAACAAACAATGCTGTCCCTATATACTAGCTACTAAAAGCAATTTATTTATTTATTTATTTATTTATTTATTTATTTATTTATTTATTTATTTATTTATTTATTTATTTATCGGATGACCAACGAGAGCTAGTCCCATTTATAGGCTCCTTTGGTTCAGTGTTAGTGCAGGAGGAAACCGGAATACCCGGGGAAAACCTGCGTTGTACGGTAGAGTCAAACTGAACGACACTCTTCTATGCTCAGTGCAGTCAGCTGTCAGTGGAGAGAGTGAGTCATTTCACTCGTTGGGCCTGCGTTCAGGACCCGATAATAGGCCTAGGGTTATTATTAACAAAAATATTGACATATATTCGTAGAAAGTATTGACGGTAAATACTCAAAATAAAGGGTAATTATTCTGTCGAAAATCCTTATTGTTGCCTTAGTCATAGTCTAGTTTCTATACAGTATCGTTACCATTTACACCTCCACTATAAACAACGTGGTTTAGCCAGACTACCTTATTAGCCAAGAACAATAGTGGCAGTGCTAAAGAGAGTATCGCTCAAACTTGCCTCTACGAGACTCCAACAGTACAAAATAATATGCTCTCGTTGACACATCTGAAATACAAGCTTTATTTCCATCTCATCAAATTTTATTTTTGAAATTTATCAAGTATATCGTTATTAAGATATCTGTGTCACCGTGACGTCACGGTTGTTAAAACATTATTGCACCCCTAAAAATGATACATGTATATTCCAATTAGTCATAGTAGTGGAAATAGGAATGTTAATATTTTTAAAAGTTTAGTTTATATCTCCGATAAATTTTAGTATTTTATTATTATACTATAAAAATAAACAAATACTAAAATGTATCGGGAAATAAAATAAACTTTTTTATTCATTTTAAATTTAAATTGTGGATATATGAAATGAACATTGGATGTAGTATTTCCTTATTTTAATAGACCATAACATACATTATAAACGTGTGTTTGCTAGGGAAAGCGTGTCAATTAAAGATATTGTGAGATAGAAACATGAACTAAACTGAAACAACCACTGGAATCTATCCAAACATTATTGCATTTCATTTCCTGAATTCACCCAGTACACTGAGAAACAGAAACTGACATGGAAATTGACATGGAAATACAACAAGACTAGTGGTAGAACTGCCACCTTCAAATCACACACCCTCAGATGTGATAGGTTGACACATAACGATAACACACGTAGAAAGCAAAGTGGTCACAAAAGTATATAACCGTTAAATATATGGTAAGAAACTAAGACAGCCAGATGATCATACAATTTGAAAACATTCACTGGCAAAAAATGACAGAAAACATTAGTGTTCACTCAAAATTGCATGCCATGATTAGACTTTATAGATAACGTTGGTTTAAAATTGTGCCGAGTCAACCAGTAAATATGTCTAGAATACATGTACTTGTCAATATTATTTATTGAATATTGTGACTTTATTTGACATGCGAGGCTCCACGCGAGAGTAGATTACGATTGGTGTACATGGCATCCAACCAAAGGTTATACCATGGGGTCATTCCTAGGTCACGTGGTCATTCCTTTTCTGTTTTCCGTCACGTCCTAATTATATAATGGCTATGTTCATGTTATCGGTTTACACGCTTTCCCGTCGGATGTTATACAACTTAGCACTGAAAAAAAAACTTGATATCCCAAATCTGGAAATGGCGATATCGGTATGTACCACAGACAGGGTGATGGGCGGAGCGGAGACTGTGTGCCAAGTACCGTGTGGCACATATTATTTCTTAGATTGCCGTTTTGCGTTTCCTTAGGGAAAATATCATACGAATCCTGCTGCTACAAATGCATCGATCTCTATGCTAGTAGTAGTATTTTATCACAGGTAAGAAATTACTGAGTCAAAACGTTGTTGTATTTAGCTTAGCCCAAAGACAAGGAAAAATTTAAAAACAAACTTTAAAGAAATACTATACAACCCTATGCATTCATTCCTACTCCAAGTCGGGGTTTTTTTGTCATCACGGATACGATACGGATTTCACTCACCCACACACACACAACAACCTTTTACACGTATTAAAGATCCCTCTGTTTTCAATTTATCCCCTCACCTCATACACAAATTTCAAATACATTGCACCCCATTTGGTAAATATTTTCAAGTTACTGAAAGGGATCAACCACTTACTTTTGTAGTAATATCTGGGATGGGGTGGAGGATTTTTACAGTAAAAGATACTGGCCCAAAAGAGAGACAAATTGTCTCTGATCTTATCGTTATAACAGAAGAAAATGCGTGAAAGGAAAACAGTAGAAGACTCTTCCGACAGTTTTTGACAGGAGTCAGTGTCTGAGGTAGCTGCCCCCGTAGCTACCCAATTTACACTGTATATGCATTGTTCAAAGTATTAAGTTCAGCAACTTTGCACAATTATATTATGACGTAATCGCTATTATGTTTTCATATTGCGCATTTAATCATGCTAATATGTGTGTGTGTTTATATATATATATATATATATTCACATTGAAGTGTCTCGCTGAAGAGAACAGTGCTCGATACACTATTAGTAACAGAGCATTATAGACTTACCAATTCAAAAGAATAAGGGTGTAATAAGTCGTTACTCAGAGTTTCACGCTTGAAGTGACCGTCTGATGATCGCTTCCAGCGTAACGACTTATAACATCCTTATTCTTTTGATTTAAGTATATATATATATATATATATATATATATATATATATATATATATATATATATATATATATATATATATATATATATATATATATATATATATATATATATATATATATATATATATATAGTTTTGCCAAGTACCGTGTGGCACATATTATTATACTATACAACCCTATGCAAAACTATTACGCTCTGCCACTGCGGTATAGAGCATTGTCTTAGCAGATTGATACTCACCGAGTTATATATATATATATATATATATATATATATATATATATATATATATATATATATATATAGATAGATAGATAGATAGATAGATAGATAGATAGATAGATAGATAGATAGATAGATAGATAGATAGATAGATAGATAGATAGATAGATAGATAGATAGATAGATAGATAGATAGATAGATAGATAGATAGATAGATAGATAGATAGATAGATAGATAGATAGATAGATAGATAGATAGATAGATAGATATGACTGAATCTGGCTCCGAACTACGACGTGAATATTTGTTTCATGTTTCCGGTATTTGTTTGATTGGTTGTCATACATTGTCGAATCACGTAGAATTTTACTAGTACTGTAGTTGGTTCATTGTTTTTTTTACTTCACCTCCAACTAGTCTCATAATTCGGGGGGAGGGGGGGTCTGGGTCGTGATTCAAGATTTCTAGAAAAATTGGGACCCCGCCTTTATCGTGCATGTTTGTATCGGGATGCTTTAGGCATAAGTAAACCGTCTGAAATATAATTAGCCCGCCTTCAACCCCATCCGTTGATGTTTGTGAGTTGAACCGTACTAACGCACGAGGACACGGTTGGTATTATCACATGAATCAGTCCCAGACATATAGGGGTGGTTCGAGGTGATGTGAACATGGATATGAAGGTTTCAATTACAGTTTGAAATTGATTGACAAGTCGGAGACGATAGGAGACCATTGACACCATGTTCGCAAACCAGAGCTGTTATTCCGCGACACTGATCCTCTTGGCAGTGGGTGTTGGACGGTGCCGTAAAAGAGGCTGTGGTTTACGACGATGATTGATATATGCATTCATTAAGTGACTTTACGTATTTAGCTAGCTTATGTCTAATTTAAATCGGAAATTAATTGAATTTGACCCTCCTGCTCACCTGTTGTTTATACATTATGTGTATCTTCTATTCAGTATCTCCATACTATTCTATCACATGGACTCTATATACAGTTGCGACCGTAAAACAACGACAAATCTAGACTGTCGACAGTCGCTTGCGCCTTTTTTTCCTACGTTTTATCTAAACTCTTTAAAGTCGTTGCCGCGCTCCGATCCGGCGCAATACTACTATAATCGCATCCTCGGGCCTTCGGCCCTCGATATCAGTATGCGATTATAGTAGTGTTGCGCCGGATCGGAGTTTAGATAAGACATATGAAAAAAAGGCGCGAGCGACTGTCGACAGTCTACGACAAATCTTGCAGTGGTAGTTGTGCAATCGTGGTTTTTATTCAACGGTGTATGTGTTACACTAAGGTTTTGAGTTACGAATAGTAGACGCTATAGGCATACGGAATAAGGCGTACAACATGTACCATGTTCTCATTATGTCAGTCCTTGAAGATTACCTTATTACACAATTATACGTAATGATTTGATACTCTGATTATTACGTTTATTGACGGAATGGATTATCGATGATTATAGAATATTGCATATACTAGTATTATGTATTACAATCTCAACCGTTGCTAAGTAACTGGACTTTTTTCAATAATACCAAAATAAAGTGTTATCATTTTCCCGTCTTATTTTCTCTCCGTTGTTTAGCTCTGTCTCTCAGACTCTCGACCGTGCAAAGAAATATAAATTCTGATATTATAGACATCTGCTTTGCCCTTTCATGTTACATAGAACTTAGCCCAGAGACAGTCAAATAGTTATCTAGTCCTAGTTCCTATACGACTCGTTACGATTACTACGATCTGACACTGAAATGTTCAGTCTTTCCAACCGAATTCATCTTCATAACACAAGACTGTAGTGATGTAAATGTTACCCAGGACGTTACCTTTACCGGCCCGGTAAAGGTAACGTCCTGGGTAACATTTACATCACTACAGTTAAAACTGAATTTGAGAAACGGGTTTTTCTGACTACTGTAAGAGTGGTGCTGTTCTATGGAACAATCTACCCCTATCCATAAGATCGGCGCCGAACCCATCGAGAGGTCTCAAGAATGTAGTCGGGTAAATGTAATTGGATATCTTTTAAAGTACACTATGCCTCTGTAAGTATTTATCCTAGTTTGTCACTTTTTTGTTTGTTTTTCTGTGTACGTAATATTTTGCAACAGGTTCCATTAGGAGAACAGTGTTTAAGCACTGAAATTGTGTCTGTATATGAAAGATTAATCAATCAATCAATCAATCAATCAATCAATCAATCAATCAATCAATCAATCAATCAATCAATCAATCAATCAATCAATCAATCAATCAATGATGATCGTAGTAATCGTAATGCGTCGTATGGGAATTAGACTATTAATTACATTGTATTTGGCCTGAAGGTGTTATTTTACCACTATCAAGTCTATACGTATGTCGAGTCAGATATAGCCAAGCTTTAGTCTTTGGGCTGTGCGAGACCGTACATGTACCTCACACAACCACAGAATGGTGATTTGGACATATACTCACTGGGTACATACTTATAAAACCACAAACTGATATTATCAAGGGTTCAGCTGTGTGACGCAAAGTCGGCAAAATTTGCTGTTGACCTTGACTGTGTGTACTTGACTTGTAATCATTTATCACAGGAGGTGCGCATTTCCTATGTCGTTTACGTATACTTGATGTCCGACTACTCCCCGTATCTAAATAGCGGAACAAATATTGATTGTGGATTTAAAATGTGTAATATGCGTAAAAGAAATGGATACACGTCATTGGTAACCTTTCATTGGATTAATGATATTAACTCCTAAATGCCATAAATTCCATATGATAGTAAATTTCCGACAAGGTACTTTAACACCTTTATAGTGTAATAGTACAGCGACGCCGAAATACTATCCCTCACCATATATACTTAAGATAAAGAAAGGTGTGCCGAGCGTTTTACTGAGCCCGCATAATATATGATACACGAAGAGGTGTATGGGTGCACAGCGAGTCAATTTTCTGAATTCAGCCGATAAGCAATTCTTTTTAAAGAAAAAGGTAATGAACTGTGTTGACACGGTATTTTGTTATATTGACAATCATATACACGGAAGATGTTCGTATGTACCCTCCCTCTTACAACATTTCTTGATATGTTCTCACGCTGGACATGCCTCAGCTGCTCAGAAATATATATGTATCTCTCCCCTCTACCCGTATCGACATACTCCCGCTGTTCTCTCTCCATCACTCAGTTTGATGTTCTCTTTTTAAATTATTCGAATGCTATAAAAAAAACAGCAACGTATCACTCTGGACATTACGTATTTTATGAAATTCAACTCTACTTTTAATGTTCAAATGCTGCCCACACTGCCGATGTCCTTCCCTTATCCCCTTACCTATATTCAGCTACAAGATTTGCCCGAAAAGTCGATCGTGTATGATCAATGATTGCACGAACAGCTTCGTTGACTGGATATGGACGATGTATTTTGAATTTACGTGTATAACTAGATATACTAGAAGGCAACTAACCTGAAATACTACCGAGAACCTTGTCTAGCTTGAGCGTAAAAACCTTACATACATATTCTTGCTACATTTTATCGGCTGGTTTTACAAAAAACTTATAAATATTGCTACATTTTACTGTCTGACGCTATACAAATTTAATTATATTTATAGATCACATAGAGGCATCTCATGCAAAGAAAATGTAACAAACATCAAAATTTTTGTGACGCCAGACGAGAATTATTGTCCTGTTTCATCTAAATTGGCTTCTAATCAAAACAAGACAAGAAAATCATCGTATCATCCTGTTAGATGTACTCGTACTATCATCCTGCTTGAGGTACTCGATCGGTAACTCATTTAAACGTGTTGTGTATTTGAAGGAATGGTGGGGATTTATGTATTTCAGTGGAAGTACTATTTTCATTAAAGTTAGTTAAGAAAATTTGGCGAGATTCCGAACACCCTTCGCCTTCCTTGTTATTTTCCTGCCTATCTAGTCTAGTTCCTGACGACCGCATTCCGATTTAACACTAACGTTATCTTCACACGTCATGGAATACGGTCATCAGGAACTAGACTACTACTGCCAATTCTAAACGTTTATGAAGCTTGAGAAAAAATATTTTAAATTTGGAGTAAAAATCAAATTAACGACAAAAATAAAAATGTCTTAAACCTGCAAGAATAGAAATAAAATATCATTTCCCAGACTTCTTTTTTCCCTTATATTTTTTCAGCACAAAATTCAAATGGACTCAACTACTAGTATGTGTTATGTCACGTGACTGAATGGAGAGAAGACACACAGTACAGGCACACAGTACAGATGCTAAGACTAATATAGTAGCATATTTATTTAATTTTTATTTCTTCGCAATGCGCTGTACAACTGACAGAAAGACAAAACAAACACAGACAACAAAATACACTATTTGAAAAAAAATGTTCAGATATTATTAGGAAAATGGTACACATGCATAAACTTTAAGGTAAAATATATTAAATGTCTAATCATGATAAAACGACCTAGAAAGGTAAGTTTTCAAACTGCATTTAAAACTGTCAAATGAAGAGGCAGTTGGGATCGGTGATGGCAAGGCATTCCATAGACAAGGGGTACAGATTGAAAAGGTCGATTTCCATAATACATAGTGTTGCCAAGAGGTAAATTAGTGTTACCATGGGACTGAGAACGAAGTGGTACGACCAGTGGCTCGTTTTGTCAACAGTTCACTTAAATAAGAAGGTGCAATTCCATTTATAACTTTAAGAGTAATAAGTAATGCTGAACAGGGAGCCAGTGTAAATCATGAAGGATTGGAGTAGCTGTTGAGTTTTGAATGATTTGGAGTTTGTGAATCTCTAGAAGTTTGAACACATTTCTCCAGTTCTCATCAAACTTCACTGGGTACACCAGTTCGTTTCAGGATTGATTACAACATTTTACTGTTGATCATATAAAGCTCTTCATGGCTTAACTCCAGAGTACATTTGTGATCTTCTCCAGCCATACACACTGTGTCACACTCTATGTTCTGCAAACAAGAATCTGCTTACAACAACAAATTACAGCCGAGTTACATATGGAGGTCGTTCTTTTCACGTGTCTCCTCCAAACTAATGGAACTCTCTGCCACTTGATATTCGCCAAGCCTCCATCCTGGATTGTTTCAAAACAAAACTGAAGACTTATTTGTTCACCTGCATATGGTGTGCTTTAGCCACTTTAGCGCTAACTGAACAGAACATTGCTCTGGAAATCGGCTATAGAAATTTGATTGATTGTTTGATTGATTGGTTGATTGATCTCATACAAGGGAAGACCATAAAGTAAACTGTTACAGTAATCTCATCGAGATGTTATGAAGGCACGAACAGGTTTCTCGGTCCAGTTTTTTGCGAATTCTTTCAATCTTCCAAAGCGCAAAGGAGGCAGCTTTACACAATGGTCTTATTTATTTGTGGACAATCCACCAACAAAACCACCCACATGGTACCACTGGTCTTAGGTAGTGGGTTATTTTGTTTCTTAATGGTTCTGAGTCGACGGAAGTAGGGCCATCAATTTACTTTTCATCGGGTAGCAATAGATTAATATTGCATTTTAGACGAATGAATCATTCTGACGACGTTTTATAATGACAAAGACAAGAACACATATATCCTGGTTCGTGGGCGGATGCCTATCGTACATGGTCGTGATTGTTCAATCATGGATGTATTAGGGAACATCCATGGTTCAATTCACTCTGACACCAAAGTACTCGGAATGGGTTCTCTATAGACATCGGAATCAGCCAAAACACGTGTAGTATATATAGTTGTCCCTTATTTTAATTGAGGAGAGCGCCACCATCGACATATTCGACCAATGTCACTCTTTTGTTTTACTTCCGGACTAAGGACTACTTGTCTCCTATCACGCGTCACGTACAATGCCAATGATAGTATACATAATGTTGATTGATGGTTTATCAAAACAAATTTGTCACAAAGAGTTGAAAGCTTAAAAATGTTTGAGATTACATAACAGCTGAAATGTGAAAGGGTTTGTTCCATAAAACAGGCCCTAAAATAAATGAAATATTGAATACGGAGAACATGATGGTAAACAAAAAAAACTATTAAAATTGGATAAAAAAAGGAATTTCAATACATTCAAATACAATTTACTTAATGCAATTAAGCGTTAATGATAGACAAAGGAGGTGTTTTCTTTTCGTTTGTTCTTTCATTTCAAGCGACTTTTCTGTTAAAACTTGTAGAATACTTGACGATTCGGGATCATTGAGTTTGTGTTCATTCTTGATTACTTATGACCTTACAAATCATTCTTACGTCTCAGTCTATTCTCAGTGATGTCAATGTTTATAAACTGAAGAGCCTGGCTGAAGGAATTCAATGGGTATAGAGTAAACGAAGCGCCCTAGCTGTTTAGATACTCTTGAACTTAATGCGCGCTGGTCTGAGGCATCCTTTCCAAGGCCAACAACGCTACTGGAGAATTCAAGACATGAACATGACTTTAAAAAAATGTAAATGAGTCTTAAGTCAGCCTTACTTGCACCACGTACAGGGGGCAGAATGAATACATGCGTAGATGTACACTTTTTTGACAACTTTTATGAGTGCAATTTATTTCCAATGACAACTTTTATGAGTGCAATTTATTTCCAATGACAACTTGAGTAGAAGACAGATACGTATGAAACAGAAATTGTACAGTAAGCTAAGGCTAGCACATCCGGTGATTATCGTGATGAAGATAGTTTCAAGAAGTGCCATCACCAAATAGACAGAAACATCCGAAAGGAATATCGTCGCCATGTTACAGAAGACATCTGTGGGAATCTTGAGTCAAACAATACGCCACGAATTTTGGAAAAGACAACAAACATTTGGCACAGCGCCCCTTACGGGGAAAGACGGTAAACTTGCGCAATCAGCTTCTGAGAAGCTAAGGCTGTAGTTCTCCACAATCAATTTACGTCAGTTTTCACTGTTGAAGATACATCTAATTTTCCACTTTTGGACAAAAGTGATACTCCCAACATCCACAATATTACAGTCAATACTGAAGGTATTTTAAACTGTTATCCTCTATCAAGGTCAACGAAGCTACAGGACCTGATCACATTCCAGCAAGAATTCTCAGCGAATGTCATCATGCTATTGCACCAATCTTTACTAAACTCTTCCAGAAATCCATTGATACAGGTTTACTCCCTTCAGACTGGAGAGAAGCATTTATCTCACCAATCTATAAGAAGGGAGACAAATCAAATCCAGCTAATTATAGACCCGTTTCATTAACGTCAATATCATGCAAACTATTAGAACATATATAGTTCACCACCACATAATGAACCATCTTGATCAGTTCAACCTACTCAGTGATCTACAACATGGTTTCAGGAGAGGTAGATCATGTGAATCTCAGCTTGCACTAATATTTGGTGATCTAGCAAGAACACTGAATAGTCAGGGTCAGACAGACATGGTAATAATGGACTTTAGCAAGGCATTTGATACAGTTCCACATCAACGATTACTACATAAACTACACCAAATGGACATTAGAGGTTCTATTCACTCGTGGATAAACAACTTCTTGACTCGAAGTTTTAAAAAAAGTAGTACTTGAAGGCTCCCAGTCTACCAGTTCACTAGTTACATCATAAGTTCCGCAATGAACTGAACTAGGACCACTACTTTTCTTGATATTCATCATCGACCAACCATCATCTGTCAAATCACACGTGCGCTTGTTTGTAGATGACTGTATTTTATATTGACATACAATCAGTGAAGGATTGTGAAATCTTGTAAGAAGACATCAACAAGTTAACCAAATGGGAAAAGGACTGGCAAATGGAATTCAATAAAGCAAAGTGATTTGTTATGAATATCACTCACAAAAGAAATCACTTACAATATAATTATAAAATGGGAGACAATATTCTCAAAATTGTCAAGCCGCACTAATACTTGGTCATTGAACTTTCACATGACATGGAATGGAAGCACCACATATCAAATATCATATCTAAAGCATCAAGTACTTTAGGGTTTTAATACTACAAAGACATCTACGTGACTACCCTGCCAGTACCAAACAAACCGCATATATGTACACTGTATGACCGAGTTTGGAATAGTGTGCAAATAGTTGGGACCCTTACACCAAAGTTGGCAAAATGCTGTTGAAAAAATTCAACGCAGAGCAGCTCAGTTTGTCACCGGAAACTACAAGAGGGAAGCCAGTTTATCCGATATGCTAAGGAAGCGTCGATGGCCATGCCTTTAGCAAGACAGTTAGCAGACTAACTTTCCCTGAACCTTCCTGAATGTAAAGCTACAAATAATCTATCTAATTGCTTTTCAAGATGATAAACTACAAGAATCGTCATCACTTGCTACTAGGGAAGTGTACCTGGTTCTTCTTTCATATCGATCATTGCTAAGAAAAACTTTTATAAATATTAAATTATTCCTCGGACAATTTCAGAATGGAATCTCTTACCATTATCCATTCGACAAGCAAAGACAATAGACAGTTTCAAATCTGCCCTCTCCAGCATTGATATCATCGATCTCATAGATCGTGCTCACCTGAACACGGGTAAGATCTAAAGGACGCTGCCAGCGTTACGCCTGTGTGATAATAAACCTTTTGGATGTTTACACAGTATAGTAGAAGTAGAAGTAGAAGCCCACAGTTCAAATCTGTGACTTATCGGAGTGTCTACTAACTTCAGCAGCCATGTTAAGTTTTCGACCAATTCGATGTGTGTGTGTACATGTGTGTGTGTGTGTGTGTGTGTGTGTGTGTGTGTGTATGTGTGTATGTATGTATGTATGTATGTATGTATGTATGTATGTATGCATGCATGTATGTATGTATGTATGTATGTATGTATGTATGTATGTATGTGTGTATTATCTGTCACTGTTCACAGATTTGATGGAAATATAATCCGACACGTTGCCACAACGACCAATACATTGATATCGACTAACTACTAACTAGGGGCATATCCCACTGGGGGAGGGAGCGTGGGTCTTCCCGGTAGACCAAGCATCGCAGGGAAGCCAAATACCCTCTCTAAGCTTCTTTTGTTAGTAATGCAATAAGCCAAATGGTTGTCATGGCGACTGCAGATGATGTTCGAGCAAACCTGGGTGGTAAACGTATCTTTTAATTTACCGTTGATGAATCTTCATCAACACATCATTAACAGCAGGACAGAGTCATCTATCTCTTTTGAGAAGGTAAGTTTTATCTATCAATTCATTCTCTATTTTCAAATGCGAGCAAATATCGAAGTCACACATGAAATATTACTCCTTGTAACTCAGTTAAAAGTAAATGTATTGAAACCGAGATGAAATGGAAAATGTTATAAAGAAATTGATAAATTTATTAATCGAACGAACGAAATATTGTATTATCGTTTCCATTTTAGATGTCCTGTAGATTGATGACAGTAATATCAAACAGCACTGTTCGTTTATCTTTTTTACTGTATTTACATGTGATCGCTTTCAAGTTCCCTGTTTTTCAGTCATGAACACTCTCTAAGTGTTTCCCTTGAACGGAAAAAGTCTTGTATTTTGTGATATAATTCCTCAACAGTAGCCAGTTTACTTGAAGCAAAATGTCGTCTGATGAAGCGACACAAATCATTACTAACATTGCTACAAATCGTCGTCTGCACGTCAACAATTTTATCAACTGGAATTTGTTACTTTCTTTGTGAGAATTACAGTAGGTGGAACTTGTACGTGGTTTTTGTAGTGCCACACGATAAAATGATGTAGCTATATATACAGTAAGATCTTTGATTACACGGACGACATTCTCTCTAAGGTTAACTTAGCTTGCTTTTATCTTATCAAAATATGGGAAAACTGGACGACATACACCGCTTTTGGAAGGTAAACTGTCCCTGGAACTTATAGATAAAACTATATTATCAAGACTCAAATATGCAGTGCGCTGTCATACACGATACAATATACACATTTGTTCCTTAATTATTAATATTATGCCATGGACCAACATGTATGCAACTTGAAGCACCATGACTGTTTGTATAGGCCAATGCAGTTGCATGATGTACGGTCAATGTATGAAAGTTAATGAATTCAAGGGACGCGCATGCATTTTCGCAAGCAAGAACAATATTTGGAAAACAGAAAAAAAAAAAGATGTTCTAACAGCACGTGTTGTACTGTTGAAACAATGAGGCAAAAATGATTTTATTACGTAACGACAACGGAGACACAATCAATATAATCTGTTCAAGAAAAAGTCCAACCAATTTTTCAGTTAAAAATAAATTGTTACATAATATCCAATATGGCCACCGAACATATATGACGACTTCTTTCTTGAAAACAAGGCAGTGAAAATCCAAATTTATTTTAAGGACCAGGAACAAACATTTGTGGCATAAATTTGGAGAAATGTTAAGAACTCTGATATATCTGAAAGCTTGTGAAATGTAAGTTGCCCGCGCGCGCGCGCGCGCACGCACGCACGCACGCACACACACACACACACACACACACACACACACATACGCACAAAACCTGATCTTGGGGTACAAGTTTATGGGGAAACCCTGTTGTCTGCAGATAGTATATATGGGGACACTCTCTATTCCTTCCTTGTGGGATCGAAGGATAATGAATATTAAGTATGTTTTTATTTTCTGTGTAAAACCAGTAAACAGCTATATGGGGTATTTTTACCGTTCATTATGCTACATTATTTGTCACAGACAACGCATAATTTGGATCGTTTAATTTCCTCTGCAATGAGTATTTGTCATATCAAAGTCAATCAGTATATGTTGGAATGCAGGCTAACCGTTCTACTTGTACATATTTACATATGCTACTTCTATTCAATTTTAATACCGCTCTACTTGTACATATTCTACTTGTTTCAGAAGCTAAAAAATCATACATATATCATGATCTACACGAATTTTAACTGCTGTTGAGACCATACTCTATGTTACAGTAAAATTACAAGTTACAACTATATAAGTGTAAGTACTGCTTTTCGGGAGTTTTTCATCAATTTTTCAGGGTATTTCAGTTCAAGTTTCAGTCACTTAAGTAGGGCGTTGATGTGACCAGTGAAATGAGTTTTTCATAAGCAAATTCACTAGTCTAATTCCTATACAATATCGTTACGATATGTATAGTTAAAAATGTATACTTGGAACTAAATTCTGCATCCAGACTACTAGCACATATGCGTATTACATCTGTTGCTGTCTACAAACAGTTTGAAATGCATTTAAATTAATATCTAGGAGATCAGGGTGGACTACCCTTCCTCTTTACTTCAAGTCCGGGATTATTCTTCTCCCCGTTTAAGGACATGTAGGAGGCCATTTAATGGCATAAAATTTCAAACTATGGACCAAGTCGATTGCAGTACGTACATTTGATGGTGCGAGCGCTGGAGTGCTGATATAGAAAGAAAATGGGATACAACCCATCCGACACTAGTTCTCGTCGCAACATTACAATATTCTTTGTTTTCAATATGTATTTAATATTTATAATCAGTATTAACAGTTATAAATATTTGTGCAATGAAACCTGTCAGAGGTTTTCAAGTCAGTATCATCCAAGTATGTAGTATATTTTCACTGACTGACATATATTCTACACAGTGATATTCTAGATGAGTTGGTCCTATTTGTTCAGACGTTGCCTTCCTGTATGGCTTCAACACAAATAAATTGTGGGAAAGCTTGACAAGGAGCAAGCACTTTGATAATAACCCCACCGCCCCAAATAATTGCTTGTACAATGCGCTTCGAATATCATAACACTGAAGTACCTATCGCGGACAGTTTTGCACGAAAAGAGACAGTTTGAGCGCGGTATATCTATTCCTCGTGTGAGTATGCGCGATAACAGTTCAAAGATGTTCCGTGTCTGTCATTACTAAATTGGAATCCCACTGTTTGGACAAAGTTGGTCGAACACATTTTTGTCACTTGGCTAGTTCATATATACGTTTACAAAAGCTACTTAAATTACAAACGCTTAAGCTGTGATCATATACGTGTGATTCCCGCCTTTCCAACCTAAAAAAGTTGGCAGTCTTGGAGCGGTTGATTTCTCCTTGATTTACGTGATGGTCACGACTATTTTTATTAGGGTTATTTGCATGCTTGATATGCACTTTTCTATGCAATGTAACAATTGTAATTTATGCTGATAGTGGTTTTATCAGTATGGGATGATTGATATACTCGAATAGCTTATCACCATTTATTAGCCTGTGTCCATACAAAGTGATAGGTTAAACGATTTATGGTTTACGTGATTTTCCTTAGTTTGTAAAACTAATCTTTTAATTGCATGATGAAAATAATAATAAAATAATCTAATATTTAAAATTATAACAACAACAACAACAACAACAACAACAACAACAACAACAACAATATACAGCGAATTGTGTAAACTCTCAATCTATATACATGTTTAAGATTATGCATTGTTCTTTCACTTATCTTCCCTCTCAAATTCGAATGCGTGTTTAACCTTTCGACATTGGAATCCATCAATCACGTTAATTTGATGCCCATGACAGACGCATGCGTGGAGAAAACGCGGCAAAAGCACTCAACTCAGACGGGTGCGCGTTGCTCAGAGGCTCGGTCGGAAAGACATTCTTCTGAAATATTAATGGACAAAATCTGGTTCCCTTGAAGAACATCATACGTTTTGCTGTAAATCAATTAACTAGGTAAGTTTCACTTTAAAAGCTTTAACATGAAAGAGATGCAGTGAGTTAGGGGACATTTTCATATCGATTGATTCCTATCCAGGAACCAGTCACAAGAATTCCTGTGATGCCTTAATTATAGATTATGTTGATGATTATATAAAGGACACCGAGACAAATTTTGTTTTTGGAATGCCAGTTAGTTTCTTTTTTGGCGTTGAAGATACAACTGTAGTCACTATTTTTGAGCTAAATCACACAACTATGTTGTAATCACTTTCTTTTTGAGTATTTCCAATCTACACATCCTTGAGTAACGTTCTTGCCAAATGCCAAGGCAATCACTCTGGTACAGTGGTAGTTTTCATCCCCTTTGACATTGTATGGTTGGTTCCCTCCCTACAAATTCCAAACTTGTGTGGATAGCTCTGTGCTGTACTGATGAATTATACAAATTGAGGTTGAGTGTTCCATTGAAACACCACATGCACATACACACTCACACACATGTATACATATGCATACATACATACATACATACATACATACATACATACATACATACATACATATACAATATCAAACTTTTTATTTTGAATTTCCATATAACGTTATGAATGTAGCATATTTCAAGAGGAAGGGTAACAATGAATGCAGCTTATTCCCAAAGTAGTACCATAAGTAAAATTTGAAATTAGGTGGTATTTTTTTGCGATTTTATGAAAATCAAGATGGGGTCGGGTAACTGGAACCAAACATGAATAATTATTTATGTTGCCCAATTCTAAAAAACGTGAATGTTAAATGATTGAAATTGCCCAATTATTAGAAATGCAGTATGCTTGGCCAGTGTCAATGGATGGTGTTTGACAACAGATATTAACAATTACATTGCAGGTAATGTATATGTTTGTCATCTGCCAGGAATTATGCTATGGACATGGGAACGATATTATGGATGTGATATTATGGAGGTATCATGCACATAATGAATAGGATTAAATAAGGTAGGACTGACCTGAATGAATTGCATGTCATCAAATGAATACTTGATACTTAGCATATTTGAACATTGGTTCTGTAGTGCTGTAGGTATTGTAAAGTGTCTCTCTCTGTTTGTAAACAACTTAAAGTCAAACATTGCAAGACCAGTCAACTTTGTATTTATTTATTTGGTGATGATACTACTTTTGAGTTTTTTTTCGAGTTTGAAAATTATTCAAAGCAAAATGTGTGTGACTAACTTCTAAACTGAACGTTCTTTGTGTATAGATTAAGATTTGTTTATGATATAAATTAATAATCCCATTGGTGATATGCAAATTAGATCTGAAAATCTGAAAAGCTACATGGTGAATAGGGATGACATTTGGTGGGATATCTTTGGGTGTTATATTGTTCAGAACAAACTGACTCTAGCTATAATGATCATGTCCTTAGCAACAGTGAAATAAATGATGTGTGTTACAAAGACAACATGTAGGTAACTAATTAAAGACTCAAAGTATGAATCGAAAATGTGCCTAGCAACAAGACCATGCACATAGCACCTGCCAAATGCAAATGATGGTGCAACAATAAAACCAGGATGGTTTTAAGATAAGCAAATAAATAGTAATGTAAATTATGGATTCAAATACAACGAGCAACAAGACTATATGCCCACTAAGTGATGATGATGTACATGTATATTGCAAAGATAATAACAGCGATTAATTGGCAAAAAAATAAAAATTGACAAATAAAGTATGCAAATATGTACTCTGTAGGGACCTAGAGAGTTGCCACACAACTATTAAGCCATTTTGTAATATGTACTGTGTAGGGATAACAAAGTTTACATGGTTTGTGGTGTGACGGTCAATGATCTCTGATGAGTGTGGCCACACAACTCAGCCATTTTGTAATATGTACTGTGTAGGGATAATAAAGTTTAGATGGTTTGTGGTGTGACAGTCAATGATCTATGATGAGTGTGGCCACAAAACTCAGCCATTTTGTAATATGTACTGTGTAAGGATAACAAAGTTTAGATGGTTTGTGGTGTGACGGTCAATGATCTCTGATTGTGGCCACATAACTCAGCCATTTTGTAATATGTACTGTGTAGGGATAACAAAGTTTACATGGTTTGTGGTGTGACTATCAATGATCTCTGATGAGTGTGGCAACACAACTCAGCCATTTTGTAATATGTACTGTGTAGGGATAACAAAGTTTACATGGATTTGTGGTGTGACGGCCAGTGATCTCTGATGAGTATGGCCACACAACTCAGCCATTTTGTAAATATGTACTGTGTAGGGATAACACAGTTTACATGGTTTGTGGTGTGACGGTCAATGATCTCTGATGATTATGGCCACACAACTCAGCCATTTTGTAACATGTACTGTGTAGGGATAACAAAGTTTAGATGGTTTGTGGTGTGACGGTCAATGATCTCTGATGAGTGTGACCACACAACTCAGCCATTTTGTAATATATTGTACTGTGTAGGGATAACAAAGTTTAGATGGTTTGTGGTGTGACGGTCAATTATCTCTGATGAGTGTGGCCACATAACTCAGCCATTTTGTAATATGTACTGTGTAGGGATAACAAAGTTTACATGATTTGTGGTGTGACGGTCAGTGATCTCTGATGATTATGGCCACACAACTCTGCCATTTTGTAATATGTACTGTGTAGGGATAAAATAGTTTAGATGGTTTTGTGGTGTGACGGTCAATGATCTCTGATGTGTGTGGCCACACAACTCAGCCATTTTGTAATATGTACTGTGTAGGGATAAAATAGTTTAGATGGTTTTGTTGTGTGACGGTCAATGATCTATGATGAGTGTGGCCACACAACTCAGCCATTTTGTAATACATTGTACTGTGTAGGGATAACAAAGTTTAGATGGTTTGTGGTGTGACGGTCAGTGATCTCTGATGAGTATGGCCACACAACTCAGCCATTTTGTAATATGTAGTGTGTAGGGATAACAAAGTGTAGATGGTTTGTGGTGTGATGGTCAATGATCTCTGATTGTGGCTACTTAACTCAGCCATTTTGTAATATGTACTGTGTAGGGATAACAAAGTTTACATGGTTTGTGGTGTGACGGTCAATGATCTCTGATGAGTGTGGCCACACAACTCAGCCATTTTGTAATATGTACTGTGTAAGGATAACAAAGTTTACATGGTTTGTGGTGTGACGGTCAGTGATCTCTGATGAGTATGGCCACACAACTCAGCCATTTTGTAATATGTAGTGTGTAGGGATAAAATAGTTTAGATGGATTTGTGGTGTGACGGCCAGTGATCTCTGATGAGTGTGGCCACACAACTCAGCCATTTTGTAAATATGTACTGTGTAGGGATAACACAGTTTACATGGTTTGTGGTGTGACGGTCAATGATCTCTGATAAGTGTGACCACACAACTCAGCCATTTTGTAATATATTGTACTGTGTAGGGATAACAAAGTTTAGATGGTTTGTGGTGTGACGGTCAATGATCTCTGATGATTGTGGCCACATAACTCAGCCATTTTAGAATATGTACTGTGTAGGGATAACAAAGTTTACATGGTTTGTGGTGTGACGGTCAGTGATCTCTGATGATTATGGCCACACAACTCTGCCATTTTGTAATATGTACTGTGTAGGGATAAAATAGTTTAGATGGTTTTGTGGTGTGACGGTCAATGATCTCTGATGAGTGTGGCCACACAACTCAGCCATTTTGTAATATGTACTGTGTAGGGATAAAACACAAGTTTAGCTTGAATACTATTGGTTCTTCATTGCCTTTTAATTTAAAAAGTTAGATGATGTTGTAATTGCAGTGTCAATGTGTAGTATATTCTACATATGTAGATGTATTGATGAGACGACAGGTGACATGTATACATATTCATGTCAAGTACGTATAATTGGGACAGCATGTGAGTAAAAAAAAATATGCTTCAGTATTGATAGTTTTTCTTAGTTGTGTCATTGAAATGGGGGAAAATTTGACAAGTTAGGATTATTAAATAACCTGGACAGGGGCTTTTAAAGTAAAGCACTATAAATAACTACCTAACTAATGCAATTAATGTGTAGTGCTGGTGATTTTTAAAAAGATTGAAACTGCATGTATATGCCATTAAATTTAGTTATCATTTGTAGATCTACCAGAGTATGGGGAAAAGAAACACTGCATCAATAAAGAGACGTAGTAAAGCTAGAAGACAAAGAAAAAGAAAACTTCACAAGTTGCAAAAACATTCATCTCATCCGCTTACTGCGTTACCTTCATTCGATTCATCATATGAGGAGCAAGTTCATACACCTATATACTGTGAATCAAAGAAAAGGACCCAGAAAGATGTATTTCTGACTGATCATGATTCTAACCATTCATCTTATCTACAAACTGAGTTGCCACGATTTGATTCATCATCATCTGAGGAGGAAGTTCATACTCCAATCTCCCACGAACCTAAACAAAGGACAATTGAAGAATTATTTCCCACTGATCCTTTACTTTATGGTTTCTACAATTGGAGAATGCTAAACTTTAAGCTTCGCAAAATGGAGAACAAGCAAACTATATGATAACCTTCAATACAGTAGGGGAGCAAGATGTTATCATTCTAGAGACATTATCATCTGAAACATGAAAATATCAGACAATTGACACCTTTGACAATAGGCGTAACAATATTTGTAAGTTTGCATCATCTATCAATCACAGACAAATTATCTGACTTCTGGCCATGGGCGAGTGTCTACATTTAATACATGGGCGGTGATCCTAGAATGTATTCTGTGCGGTCATAGAATATAAAAAAGAAAATGATTTCTAACTACTGTTAAAAATGTAAAACATGTATGAGTTAAATGTAAAAATACATGCAAATTATCTGACTTTTGGCCATGGATGTGTGTCTACCTACTAACTGTGGTGGAATTGTACTCCATATCGACTACCAATCAGCAACTTGTTAACTAAATTTATTTGTAACTTGAAATGGTACCCCTCCCTAATTTAGTTCTCCTTTCTGCTAACTAGGTGTTTGATAACGTCGTTATCATTAATGTTGACTCTTAATTTGTAGTATGCATTCGTAAGACATTGCCTAATTATGGAACATGATCAATTATGCAAGCAACTCGTAATGGGGTAGAAACAAGTTGAAATGAAGTGAAATGTTTACTTCACTCATCAAATAAAACAAAAATCAAAAAGAAATAAAAGAGTTATTGTCGTTTACGTATTTAACCAAACTAGTTTTTGCAAGATGTTTTAAATGTACTTCCCGGTAGTTGTTTGCTTTATTTATTTAGATTTGACCACTGGGAATGCTTTTTTATATTTTTATTTTTATGAATTTACTCTAAGTGTAAATATATTTCTAGTAATGTATCTCAGCACGATCAGTGTGACATTTACATGTATAACGTTAACGTAAGACAAACTATATTTAATGCTGTCGTTATCAAAATAAAATACGGTGAAACATGCACTATTAGCTGTATGTGCCTATGGTCTTTTGTTTCTTTTCCACCATTTAATAGAAGTTTTACACATTTAAAAGTATACTGTCAATTAATTAATGATATAAAATACATCCCAGCCTATCAGGCTTGTAAGTCACCTTAAACAAAAAACAGGATACATTGGCAATATAGAGAGGTTACAGTGAAAAAAAGTAATTGTACATTCAGTGTGAGAAAAAATAGATTAACTCTGATACAAAGTTTCATGGCATTTTTAAAAGGCGGCTTCAAATATTTTTGCTGTATTCCTAATCTGATTTGTATGAAAGCCTGTTAGTGCCATCTACAAAAGCATATATATATATATATATATATATATATATATATATATATATATATATATATATATATATATATATATATATATATATATATATATATATATATATATAGATATATAGATATCTCGACTTATTATCTCATGCGCATGATATCTAAAAAAATTGTGTGGAAAACGAAGTTATCTCGTGCTCACGACTAATTATCTCGTGCGCATGATATGTTACCTCATGCTCACGAGATAATATGTCGTACACATGAGGTAATAAGTCAAGCACATGAGATAACAAGTCGTGCGCACAAGATAATAAGTAGTGCATATGAGATAATAAGTTGTGCACATGAGATGTTAAGTCATGAGCACAAAATAATAAGTCGTGAGTATGAGATAATAAGTTTAGAGCCTGAGATAATAAGTCGTGCATACAGGATAACTCTGTTTTCCACAAACTTTCATTTACAAGGTAATAAGTCATGCGCACGAGATAATAAGCTGTGAGCCCGAGATAACTTCGTTTTCCACATTTTTTTATTGCTTTTGATGTTATATCCTGCACACGAGATAATAAGTAGTGAGCACGAGATAATAAGTTGTGAGCACAAGATAACAAGTCATTGAGAATGACATAGTCCCGCTATGATTGGGTTTTAAGGAACTGGCAGTTTATGTTGTCATTTTTAAACCTGGTTAATGTTGTTTGGCCTCATATGGTTGTTTTTGATATCACTACTCTGATCACACAACAACACTTGTGAACCTAAATCAAACAGACTTAGATATGTTGTGTCTGTTCGTTGCACATGCCTACTCATGTTGTGTCTCCTCGTTGGACATGGGACATGCCTACTCTTCAAGATGACATCATGGAATAAACCATTCAACAATAAAGGATGGGTCGGGTATGGGGGGGGACCTGATCAAGCATGTCTGAGTTATAGCTTTGGACATGAAAACTGCGCCAGCAAAATGGCTGCTAGGCACCCATATCGGATTGTATCACGACAAAAATGGATATGCACATGTATGTCATAGAACACTGTGCTAATACCAACTTTGAATGAGATCTGTTCAAGCATGTCTGAGTTATGGCTTTGGACATGGAAAATTCGCAAACAAAATGGGTGTCAGGCAGCCATATTGGATCGTATCACAACAACAATGAATATGCACATGTATGTCATAGAACACTGTCCTAATACCAACTTTGAATGAGATCTGTTCAAGCATGTCTGAGTTATGGCTTTGGACATGGAAAATTCGCAAACAAATGGCTGCTAGGCGGCCATATTGGATCGTATCATGAAACAAATTGACGTGCATATGTATGCCATAGTATGTTGCCCCTGTACCAAGTTTGAAAAAAGTCGGTCCAGGCATCTTCAAGAAACGGTTCCGGTCGGACAGACGGTCAGAACAAAATCCATAAGTCCCCGTCCCGGACTTCATTATCTCGTGCTCACGACTTATTATCTCATGCACATGACTTATTATCTCGTGCTTACAACTTATTATCTTGTGCACAAGCGATATCAAAACCAAAAAAAAAAGGAAAACAAGTCGTGTGCACGAGATAATGTCATGAGCACGAGATAATAAGTCGAGCGCACGAGCTAATATGTCTTGAGCCCAAGATAACTTTGTTTTGCGTGAAATTTTGTTTTGTTTTGATATCTCATGCAAATGAGATAAGTCTTGCACATAAGATAATAAGTCGTGAGCATGAGATAGTAAGTCGTGCGCACAAGATAATAAATCGTGAGCGCGAGATAACTTCGCTTTCCTAAAATTTTTATTTTTTATTTTTTTGCTTTTGATGTTATCTCGTGCGCACAAGATAATAAGTTGTGTGCATGAGATTATAAGTTGTGAGCACGAAATAATAAGTCATGAGCACGAGTCGAGATGACTTCATTTTTCACAATTTTTTTTGTTTTGATATCTCGTGTGCACGAGATAATAAGTCGTGAGCATGAGATAATAAGTCATGCGCACAAGATAATAAGTTGTGAGCACGAGATAACTTCATTTTCCACAAAAATTTTATTTATTCATTTTTTTTTTTTTTTTGGGGGGGGGTTAATATCTCGTGCACACGAGATAATAAGTCGAGAGCATGAGATATATATATTTGTTTGCTTTTGTGGATGGCACTAACGGGTTTTCATAGATTTGTCACCAAGTACTATAATTTCTCATTATCTGACAGTATCTCATTATCTGATGTATTCAGTGTTTTTTGTGTGACAATATAAGTATTGCCTACGCCATCATTAAAACTGCAATGTAAAACAAAGTGAATCTCGGTGGTATAAACTTTCCAGTGCAAAACACTTTTATTCAACAGAACACAAACATAAAGATTGGTACCACAGCCGTTGGGAGAACATGATGGAGTCAAGAATTCTCAATTAGACAAGAAGTGCTATTCTAAACTCTAAGGTTAACGAGAGTCTTGATTAGTCAATTATTGGTGATACTTATAATTATACAAAATATTTTTAGAAACTCCCGGGCGATGTAAAGTTTAGCTCTTTACTACACACTGTGGCATTAGATTTGTGAGACTTTGATGTGTATATTCACAAGCTAGCTAGTGACCGTGACTTCGAGCTCTTTTTGTACAAACAAGTAACCACCATGGATAAGGTTACCACAACCCACTATACACGGGCAAGACGTGAACTTAAAATACAATGGAAAAACCTGAAGCGCTCTACAATAAGAAAGGTTGTGACCGGGGATTATATAACAATGATTTGTTACTTGTTGGAAACAGCGAAAATAGAATCCATGGAACTCTGAAACATGGTTGTCATGGAAACCAACTTCACTCAGTTAGCAAAACAAGCAGATATCGTCTAGGGAATTAAGAGAGCCTTTCAACAAATGTTGACCTTCCAACTCGTGTGACCGTCCAATTCAGCTGGCTTCATCATGTATAACACATTGGCAGAATCTAAATCTACTCACACTAACTATGGGCTTTATACCAGGAAATTCTTTATAACATCCAGCACTGTAAATACATTGAACTGTTTACCAACAAATGTTGTAATCGTCAAACAGTAAATGCCATGAAAATGAACGTGGCTGCCAAGACATATGTGAAGTACAGGGATGTTATTACCCACGGATACCATATTAATTGACAGAGTTGAACTGAGTGAGAGACCATGTGTGGTGTATATCAGGACAAACTATTGTGAACGCCGAACAGAAATGGAAGTTAAAGATAGGTTTATGATATTTATATACTCTAAAACTATCACTGAAAGCTACAATATAGTACATGCATTACACAGTAAGCAATTAATATGTGGATGTTTGCTGTCCGTCAAATTGGTGAGTACAATAACCTAACTATAATAGACAGGGCAGCAAGTGTGAAAATAAACTATGACTATGTGTGATAGCTGTCCAGAATAAATTGTTTGACCGAACTTTTGTACAATGATTTATATATGGGTTGACGTTGTAATGTTTTTTTGTAACGTCAAGGGAGCCTTCAGTATTTACAGGGGGAGGGCCGGGGGAATGGGGGGGGGTTACTTTTTACAAAACGGTTGTCACGGGAGGGCCATATTTCAGCCATATTTTTAACTGTATTATCTAACTTAGCAACACTGTGTGATTTTGACATCGCATCGTTGTGCGACGTGCATCACGTGCAAACCCCATACAATATAGTAGGTGGATACATGGTGACCCCTCAAAAATGGATATTATTTTGATTTTTTGGTTGTTGGCACTGTATTTTGCATTGTTATTACCGATGGATATGAGGTGCGCAAAACATGTACTACATGTTTTACTTGTACTATAAATTCCTTATAACCATGGTAATGAATAGCCCAGATTTGCCTTGCCCATAAAGAATTGATATTATTTTGATTGTTATTTGTGGATACTAAAATCCTATTGATCTAAATTTAATTTTGTAGGTATAATTTAAATTTAAATTTCTAAATAACACGTTTTACTACAAAAGCGTGTTGCTGTCTTTTGATAAATGTATTCGATGCTAACATGTAATTCGTATGTGTATAGATTTATTTCGTTAGGCTATGTTGTCATAAAATTTTGTATACATTTATGTAACTTTTTTTAAATCATACTTTGATATTGGACTTAAGTATGGCAAACTATCAGTTATGTTAAATGAGCTATTGAGGACGTTGGCGATTTCTTGAGGTAATCATTACTTCATCTTTCGAGTAGTTCCTGTTCCAATGTCGGTGTTGTTGACCTACTTTTGTTCAAAACATGACACATTTCTGGCAATCGTGTGCGTTTTCTTTTGTAATCCAATCATATCTTAACCATAATTTTGTCAGCAAATTCGCTTGTAGGAGTAAGAATGGGACTTGGAATACTTTTATGTAGGAGGCCAAACAGTTTTTTGGTTCAGTTAATAACACATCTGTCTTGAGTGTCCAAAGTTTATTGATTGAATAAACGAACAAACACTTTCCCCAATACTCACTATGCTGTACATTGTAGTCTGCAAGAACAAAACTGAGTTCGAATCGTGTATGTATTACATGACATACTTTGTACCAAGCTCTGTGTTATGCATATAGTAGTTGATACATTAAGAATTTGTCCTAAACATCTGAATGTAAAAGATTCTGCATAGTTTGATAAATTCAAATGGTAAAATAGCAAATGTATAGATCTTTATAGAAATCCATGAATATGGACAATTTTAGTATCACCTGAAAGCATATTTAGTGTGACTCTTAAATGTGCATAAATGCATATAATTTCATGTAAAACGTTCCTGATCTTTCAATTGTAGAGTGTAAGTTTTGCAAGAGATATCCAAACCCAGTAGAGTATGATGCAAAATTTATCACATTTAGTGAAAACAAATGAACTCAATAAAGATCAGAGGGTGCGTGTCACATTACTGCTTGTGTAAAGTAAGTAAGTCACTTTAATAGCCATATTCACTTTAGCCGTCTTGAATCATGAACAACTCCAACACAGACATTCATTTCATTTTAAATATTTCCACTATCCTTTTCCATTTCTTTCTGTGATATGAATGTCTGCCAGTTGGACGTCACAAATGTCAAAATAGGTAGATAACTTTAGTCGTCTCAATGGTAAAAAGAGCTACATGTATATCATGGACCCATTCATTTTATTTTACCAGTTGGCACGAATGTCAAAACAGGTAGATAACTTTAGCCTTCTCGAATGGTGAACAGAGCTATAACATTCATAACTTTAGCCATCTTGATGGTAAAAAGAACTACAAGACATACTAATTCATTTTATTTTAATTTCTTTCCCTGCCCTTTTTCATTTGTCTGTGCTATGCATGTCTACCAGTTGGACGTCATGAATTACAAAACAGGTAGATAACTTTAGCCGTCCTGAATGGTAAAGAGAGTTATAGCACATATCCATTCATAACGTTAGCCATCTTCAATGGTAAAAAGAGTTGCAAGACAGACCAATTCATTTGATTTTAATTTCTCTCACTGCCCTTTTTCATTTCTGTCTGTGCTATGCATGTGTACCAGCTGGACGTCAAGAATGCCAAAACGGGTAGATAACGTTAGCGATCTCGAATGGTATCAGGAGCTGAGCACACAGACCAATTCTTGTCTTACTATATTTGTATCTAGTCATTCTAGTGATTAGAACGTCTAATTAGTTTCAGGAAGATGGGTTTAAACGATTATTGTCATTCACATATAAAGTAAATGTCAGTGTTATTTTGAAAGTAACAAGAGTATTTGTTGAGAAAGCGTGAAAAAACCATATGTAAATATGCCTTTAATCAATACTGTGCCCCTAGCAACAATGAAATGCCTGTATGTATTGCAAAGATAACCGAGATGAGTAAGCGTGTGGCTAAACATCCAATAAATGATCACATATAAGCATAACAACAAGACTATGTCAACAGCAACAACCAAATGATGGCATACATTACAAAGACAATAACAGAGATGAAAAGGCAAGTGGATAAACAGTTATAAAATGTCCACACATATGTCTAGCAACAAGGCCATACCCATAGCAACGACCAATGGTGGAGTGTATATAAGAGAGATAACAACAGTGCTAGAAAGTAAATGGATAAGCATTCCTAAAAAAGAATATGTACATTTCTGGCAGTTAGATCACACCCATAACAACAGTGAAATAACGGTGTATATGGCAAAGATAACAACATAGTTCCTTGTTAGGCAAGTAGATATACTTCCAAAATATTGGCACATGGTCAACCAGCAACTAAGAGACACCCATACCAATAGTAAGATACGATGGATTTTGAATAGGTAGCAACAGGGCTTGATTAGCATGTGGATAGATTCTTTAGAAATCAACGCTCAAACAGTGCTTATTCTCCTCATAATTTGCCTCAGTGAGAGCTTGGTTGCCTGGCCTGGGCCCTTTGACAAGTTACAATTTTTTAAATTACATCTTTTTACACACCCGGCCAATTAACAACACAGTCAATTTACTGTACACAGCAGTCAATGCACGAAGTGCAATGTCAAAGTTATTCGCTCACAACACATGATTACATATAGCATCACAGACTAGTCTTACTTGTTTGTGATGACATGGAATACACTTGGTCTGTTAGTCAAATATATGTAATCACATGTACACCTGGAAGGCCAAAAGGCTTGGCAAAAAGCTGAGTAACTTATTAATTACATGCAGAGAAATTGCACATCTCTATGTCTATGTCCTTTCAAATTAATATAATTGGTGATGAAATTACATAATTAATACGGTCTATGCTAATACGGTCGGTCTAAATCTTTAGGAAGCGCTTACAAACATAATATCTAGTAGTATATGTGAACGACCAGTGTGATACTGATACATGCATGATGCATGCACAACATTGGATTACATTTCATGCTCACTGCTATTACATTGTGATGATGAAATCATGTACAGTCACACATTTAACTGTAGTTTTGCCAAAGAGGGTTTAGTGGTAAAACACATGTCTTTGACATATTATGTTGTTCAACAAATAGTAGATATCCTGAACACTTAATTTATGCCAATATTTATTCTAATTTGGTCAATTTTTGTGCCTATCCCTCAATTCAGTTTCCCTGTGTGCAGTAATACATTAGTCTGTCAAGTACTAACATTAGTTGTCAGTGACTGCAATACATTTTTTTCATAGAAAACTTGACACCTCCATAAGCATACACCATGTAAATCAACTAGTGATATGTGTCATAAAACTAAGCGGGAAAAAATGAATCATAAACAGGGCCTCTCGCTATAGTGGTTTGGTACATTAGTTAAAACTATAAGGCAAATGGTAGGAGAGTGTAATCCAAAACACTGTTTAAATGGTCGTTATTGTCTTGAAAAGCTAGAAATACGTCTATAAATTGCGGTCATACAAACCATTGTCTAATAAACATATCTTCTAATGATGTAATCTTTTATTTTCATTTAATACATTTGTAGATCATTGATGACAATTTGTATATAGTAGCAGCCGGTAAACTTACTTCCGATTTTCTGTTGAGCTAGCTCAGAGCTCCGAACTTGCACATCCAGAGCGAATATAGTTAAACATTATGGAACAAAAATCGCATTCAGACAAAGTTTACTTACATTATAAAGCTAAATTTGTTATTACGTGTACATCGCAAGGTTATAGCCGATAATGTTGGTTGAGAAACCCCAGGGAGAAAGCACAGCACGGTACGTAAGGGTTGACCTCGCAACAGGTCACGCGATTACGATAGCCATCGGACGGCATTTTTGATACCAAAGTATCGTATTTATGTCAATTGTAGGGGTGGGGGTGGGGTAAGAAGTCTTTGGGATCCTTCCGCTGTTTTCTTTGTTTTATATGTTGTTGTTTTTGCAGAAATACGACTAATACAATCATTGTAATCAATGTCATTTTGTGCAAATGTTGTGACATTTTGGGGGTTAATTTGAAAATATCGCTTGAAAGACATTTTTGTACAAACTGATTTTCTTTGTGGAGTGTGAGTTTTGTTGGCAGAGCACTAATTCACAGTCTCTTGAAATATTAAAATGTAGGTTGGTCACACTGATACAGCAAAATAGATAAAAACGAATCCTCTACACAAAGCTAACTAATCTACCAACAAAGTGTCAGCAAGGTCACTGCTATAAAAAGGACACAGAACCCTAACCATATGAGTTTCTTGCAGATGCCTTGTGTGTTTATATTGGTGACTCCAATTCAGGAGTTGAATTCCTCTCATTGTTATTGTGTACTTGTCAACACTGGTCCATTAACCCTGTGACATCTACCATTTCACCATCTTATGTCAACATTTTGAAACATTGGAAGCAGAGGCCAGGGAGTGATTTTGACTTTGGACTCCGCAAAATGTACTTTTTTTAAAGTTGATTAATTTCCTTTCTAAAACCATGTGAGTGGGGTAATTTTCCATTCAGCATACCGGCATTTTTTTTTAGCACAACTGAACTACTTAGATTCAGTAGTGATATAGGCATGGCAAAGTGTCTGTCTGTCTGTCTGTCTGTCTGTCTGTCTGTCTGTCTGTGTGTGCAAACAACTTAAAGTCAAAAACCACTGGACCGATTGCCATGATAATTGGTGGATATATTACTTTGGGTGTCTAGTTGGGAAATCTTACCACCGGCGTGTGATTTGGGTCAAAACATTTTATTTTCGGTCAAAAAAGTTTAAACTCAAAAGCTACTGGGCAGACTGGTCTGACATTTGGTGGGAATATTCGTGTTGATATTAAGAATTGTTCATGACATGATGATCCCATAAGTGATATGCAAATTTGGGTTAAAATGTGTCTTTTTGGTCGGAAATCCTTAATTCCAAAACTGCTGAGCAGATTGGGCAGACATTTAATGGGGATGCAGCTGGGGTGTATAGATGAAGCAACTTATCAGTGATATGCAAATAAGGTGTAAAAATGTGACTTTTGGTCAAAACTTTATATCTCAAAAAGTACTTGGTCAATGAGACTGAAAGTTGGTGAGATGTTTCCAGATTTCTAGCAACCATGACCATGCCCATAGTAACAACGAAACGGTGTCTATTTCCCAAAAATAACAACAGGGATTCTTAGACAAGTGAACAAATATTCAAAATGTGTATGAAAATATGCATTGCAACAAGACCACGCCCATGGCAACAGCCAAATGATCACAGATATTGCAAAAATAACAACAGGGATTAATAGACAAATATATAAACATTCATAAAATGTATGTAAATATACCTCGAAACAGACCACGCCCATAGCAACAGACATATGATCACCTATATCGTAAAGATAACATCAGAGATTCATAGACAAGTGAATGAACATTCAAAAAATGTATGCAAATATGTCTAGCAACACGATCACGCCCATAACAACAGCCAAATGCGCATATTGCAAAGATAACAACAGGGTTGGATAGGCAACTGGATAATCATTCAGCAAAGGAACACGTATACATAGCTTGGATCAGTATGTGTGTAAATATTTTTATAAACTGTACAGTTGTGCTACAACGCCATTGGCGCTATTTTCTTGCCTACTTATTAAAGTTAATAAGCAATTGACTCTCATGCTGTCATTTTTAATATTACAAACTGATGTTCGCCACACTTAGGTAGAAAGTGAACAGATTTGATAAATTACTAATAATCTTATAACATAATTGATGAGGAAATGTTAACAAACATAAGGTATTTGGCAGCTCTTTTATACATTGTGTTTCAACGTATTATGAATTTAATTTCTATAATATTGCAGGCTACATTTTGTAACTGTATATCCAAGTTTTAAATGAATTAATACAGACAATCATGGTTTTAGTTTAAACCTGTAAATGTAAGCCTAAGTAAATCGTTTAGTGGTTAGTGGGCAAAACATGAAGTTTATGCTATATGCCAATTTGAACTTGAAAATAAAGGTCAGGGTCAAAAGTCATTTCATTATTAGATAGAAGGCTCATTATTGATGACGTGGATTTAGACAAATGAATATATCTATTTGGTTTGTGGTGTTAATCAGCAAAGTATGAAGTTATTGGCTATTGAAGGTTTGGTTGAAATTAGCTAGTACATGTTTGAGACAAAGGTGAACACATTACATGTATACTCTAGTATGCATGGATTGAAAGACACACAATACGTAATGTAGTATGAGGACAATGGTCTCCAGGTGAAACCTGCCTTCCCTACAAATAGGCAAAATTCAATGTTATAGTGTTTGTTCGATCCTGTGGCACATCATATTTGTCAACAATATGTAACAAACCTTTCACATCAGAAGCCCAGAAAGCACAGATAAATTGTTCTGGATTTGATATTATATTACCTAAACCAAGACATTGGAATGTGTAGTTTATCCACTCCTTAAATTTAATGGGAATCCGAATCTTCCATCCTCGATATATTTTAAATGTATTGACAAGTTGAGAGTTACACATAAAGTCTTTAAAAAACCCTTTCTTTTCATCGTGTCAGTGGAAACGATGTATTTATCAGTAATTGCAAATGTATAATTAATTATTTAAATGGCCTGTATGTCATAGCAGTAATGTTCTTGTTTGCATGCGCTCTACCTGGACTTCATCAAACATCACTGACAGAATTCTCTTAAATGTATTTCTGTGTATACCTAATGAATTCCATCGCAGTAAGTCAGTAATTGTGTTAATCTTGAACAATACATGACTTTGAGGTTACTTTAAGATCTGTTATGAAACTACGCTAACTGTAACTTGAGTATTACATTTTCGATCAGACAATCAGCAATATTTTCACTGAAAATTATTCAAATACGGATAATTAGACATGTACATGTTAATAAACTAGACGTCGGCAATATCCATAAATTGTATAGTGTCATGCTGAAATCGCATTTGGACCCAGAAATTAATTTAGTTAGATTTCTTTTCCATATTAAAGTTTATGTGTACATCAACACAAATATGTATACCCATAGGTGTTTCAATACATCTCATGCAGTAAAGTATGAAGTAAAGCTCGTTACATCATATTGCAAAACGTTTCAAAACCGTTCAAATTGCATATCCATTAAGAGGAAGAGAGGTGAAGACAAACGCTGAAAAATTATGCTTGATTTTGACTCGGTGATTTTTAACCCTAGTTCTCTACAATGTACAAATACTTTGAAAAATAATTCTCAAAAAGATAATAGTCGCATTCTGATATATTGGGTCTCAAACCTTTTTTATTATTATTTTCTTTGTACACACGATGCTACAATCGTATTCATTTTTTCATATCTGCATTTAATAATGTTCTGTCACATATTCTTTCAGTATCAAGAATATTCTTAACATGTCAGTTAGTAGTAAACATTAAATGTATAAGAATTTATTTCTGAGAAAGAAAAGATAACACAACGTAGAGCCATGCATATATCCTAAAATTTAGAGATAATAACCTAAAATTAAATTATTTAGTATTATACCCCTCAACCCCACCAAATCGAATTTTTCAATCATACAGTCTAACAACCCCCCCCCCCCCCCATTTCAGTTTTGTCAACACCTGGGTGGGGGAGCCAAAATCAGCTGGGATTTGTGTAATTGTATACTATTGTTTTGTAGAAATAAGACTGATACAAAAATCAATGTAATTTAATGTTACTAATGCTATGGATTAATTTGAAATTATAGCTTGAAAGACATCTCTTAAACTCGACATCGTTTACTTATTATACGCGTTATCCTCTACAAAAGGCTGCATTTGATCCATGATGATAACGAAGTGTCAGGATGGTCATTCATTTACACGTAAAGAAGAATACCATATGAGTGTGTTGCAAAACCCATGTGTGTGTATTTATTTTGACCCCAATTCAGGAGTGGAATTCCTTTCATTGCAGTACTGAACGTGTCAACACTGGCCCATTAACTCTGTAACATCTACAAATTCACCATATTATGTTTACAATTGGAAACATTTGAAGCAGATAATGGGGCCAACCAAGGATTTTGGGAGTGATTTTGACTTCCTAGCCTTCTTATTAAAATTAACAATTGACTCTCAGGCTGTTATTTTTAATATTACATGCTGATTTCGGATTTTGACAACAGTTAGATAGAAAGTGTACAGATTTGATAAAAAATTATATTGTAACATAACAGGTGAGGAAATGTTAATAAACATAGGAAATTTGGCAACTCTTTTTTATTCATTATACCTCAGATAATTATGAATTTAATTTATCATGGTGGCTTGATAAGTGCATATTCAAGTTTCAAATTAGTACAAATAATTATGAGAAACAAAAAAGCTTATCAGCATATTTGTTTATAATTGTAATGAGTAATTTGTATACTTAGTGATTTCGGTAATTAGCCTTATCTTAAGAATTTAAACTGCAATTCCATATTATTTGGTACATATGTCAATCATAACAATACGCACTTGAGGTTTCTTGATGTAGCTTTTATTACCTTTAATGGGTAATTCACATTTTTAATGATTTTAATTATGTTTTAAATGCAAACTTTAAATTTCAGGCAATTTAGCACATGCATTTATACTAAAGACGTACATGCGGCATTTAAGCTTGATGATGAAATGTATAAACTTAGTTAATTTGCATAATTAATGTTTTTATAATTAGACAATTTGTTAACAATGTAATCTTCAAACTTCATACAGTTCCGTATAAAATTTTCAAATTAAGTGGTACGTACATCATTAATAAGAGCTATAGTTCAGAGGTGTTCATTCCAACACTGTGTATATGCCCAAATATCTTTGCTAGGCACTCAGTTTAAATCTGTTTCTTTTTACCTTTGAATGTGGTATCGTTTCGACAGGTACTTTACAAAACTACATTACAATTTACATGACTGTCATATGTAATTACGTTTGCTAAAATAGATATAATGTAATTTGCATGCAAAGTTCTGTAAATTAACAACCTTGCCAAATTCTAAGTGCAAGACATATTTCTGCCCCCTTGGCAGAGGGAGAGAGAGAGAGAGAGAGAGAGAGAGAGAGAGAGAGAGAGAGAGAGAGAGAGAGAGAGAGAGAGAGAGAGAGAGAGAGAGAGAGAGAGAGAGAGAGAGAGAGAGAGAGAGAGAGAGAGAGAGAGTTGGTAGCTAAGCGAATGCATGTATCTACCTTAATATCCGTATATGTTAAAGTGTAGTAAAATATATGACGATTTAACGAGAATAAAAGTGGAGTATTGCAGAAAATCTTCAAGTATTCTACTGTTTTTTATAATGGGTATTTGTTGAAATGTCAAGCCTTTAAAACTCTTCCTAACTTCTAAGTGTCATTTTAAAAACAGTGCTGTTTGGAAGAGGGACACCCCCCTCATGTAGGAGTTTTTTATGGTCGCTATTGAAGATTACGTTTCAGGTCAACAAATATATTGGACGGTAATATCTATTGAACACGTTACCCATGTCTAATTCACCCTCTTTAACCACATTCTCCAAGCTTATGCACTATGGCATTGATTGACCCGAAAAATTAGGTCACAGAGTATAATATGTCACATCCACCAACTGTACTGACGTAGTACTGACGTTGGTATGTTTACTGTAATGTATACAGATGTTTGTTTACCACTATCCCTTCTTAAACAGCAAGGGGGCAGTCAGCTTGGTGGATGGCAATATCTGGACGCAGGACACACACACAGATTCACACACTACCCAAAATGGCCACGTGGGGTACATTTTAGGGACCATTTGTTAGGCATCGTTGCGGCATCCGTGAATGATATCAATTGAAACTACCTGTGGGGTCCAACTTTTTACCCCACTATTAGAAGTGACCCCATATGTGGTATTCTCTACGCATTAAATACCCCATACCATAGTGATTGTCAACACACACCACACACACACACACACACACACACACACACACACACACACACACACACAAACTCAGCTTATACTCATTTCATTGTTATATTATGCTTCATACAGTTGTCTCAATAAATTGAGTATTCGGTAATTCCCTGAAAGAGAGTATGGCTTTATTTTTTCCTTTACTATACGCCTAAAAGATAAAAATAACGACTACTAAATGCTATTTTTGACAACACCATCTCCTGCAAACCCCTATAACGTTTGCTGTAAAATCCTACAAGTGTCTAATAATGAGGGGTAATTGGCTAGATGAACAGAAATGTACTATAACCACAAAAATTAAAATATCATGAATGTGCACGTGTTTGCTGATGTCAGACATTCTTTTGATGTGCATTTTGTGTTTGCTGATGTCAGACATTCTTTTGAAGTGCATTTTTTGCGATAGGTATAATAGTGTCGGTCAAGTCAAGAGAAAATGACAACACGTCGCAAGGTTTTACTCTTATCGTTTGTAAAACGACACCAAGAAAATTCATCATCTACTAGTATTACATCTTATATCAGCAAAGGAGTAAAATACTTTCTCATTGAATAGCTCATTGAGCTTCTAAAAATATTCGCTTATACGGTGACGGGAATTAGTATCAGGCATGTGTTAACCAGAACGGTATATTTGATTAATTCTAATCACAGGACTGGTGTAGACTTAAGCTGTGACAGGACTTTCATTGCAGAATGGTTCACCTACCATCAACTATACTTTTACTATTGTTTCTGAAAACCAATGGTAAGTCGATAATTGTTTTCACAAATTTCAAATTTATTTTTCAACGAGATAGATCTGACTGTTTTGAAATGAAATTCTTTTTTATATATACAATCATACATATTAGGCTTCAATATGTCTACAACGGATGAAATGGCAATAGAAATAGGAACGATTGAGATGACACAGGAAATGACTGAAGTCCCCGTGGGAAAGCACAGACAAAGGCGATACCGTGACGTCACACTGCAGCCATGGAGGTACGCAGATATATTTTTGAAATGTTCAAGACAATTAATATATTTGCTATTTTTCAGAGGATGTGAGCTTTAGTGAGACGGGTGTTCAACACAGTCTGTACTCTAAATAGTGATATTATAATATTTTCATAAACATAGCGCAATATTTTCCTTTGCCACTGTTGTAAATATGTGTAGTAACATACGAGCGTTATTGGCAAGCTGTGTCTGTCTGTCTGTCTGTCTGTCTGTCTGTCTGTCTGTCTGTCCATCTGCGTATATGTCCGTCTCTATGTCTCTCTCTGTCTCTATCTCTTTCTGTCTGTCTGTCTAGATCTGTCTCTGTCTCTCTCTGCCTGTCTGTCTCTGACATTGTCTCTCTCTCTATATAGTATTATATACACGTTTCACACACACACACACACACACACACACACACACACACACACACACACACACACACACACACACATATATATATATATATATATATATATATATATATATATATATATATATATATTTTATATATATATATATAACTCGGTGAGTATCAATCTGCTAAAACAGTGCTCTATACCGCAGTGGCAGAGCGTAATAGTTTTGGTAGTACTGGAACTCTTTCTTGGTTGTAACTCGGAGTTTCACGCATTGCGCGATCATCAGACAACTGCTGGTTTCTACTCTCTGGGTGTGTGTTTATATAGAGTGCAGACAATAGAAATATCATCACTATTGTCTGTGTTGGTGGGTTGGTGTTGTGTGTGTTGAGGTGTTGGTTGTTATTGTGTGAGTTATTGGGTGCGGACAAGTAGGTGTTGGCGGGTTGTCACATGTTGGGCTTTGATGTTCCGTTAGTTAACGGGTTTAGTTTAGGTGATAGATGCTCTATTGAAGTTGGACAAATAAAACTTATTCTCGTGTCGGCATTTGGATGTCAACTCAGTTCTTTTGTTTAGTGTGGATTTTTTTTCTGCTTTAATGATGGTTAGTTTTTCAGTTAAACACAGGTTGCATTGTTTTGTTTTATTGGTGTATGCTTGGGCTGTCTTGCTGATGGACCAGGATATGGAAAAGGGCTCGTTGTTTCTTTTCAGTTTCCAAATGTGTTTTGATAGTTCTGTGCTGTTTTCGTGTTTTTCATGTTTGAATGACTGTTTGTGGTTGGCGTATCTCTGTTTGAAGTTGTTCTCTGTTAGACCGATATATACTTTTGTTTGTTTTTTTCCCTGGACGGTGGCTTGGTATACGATATTTTCCGTTTGGCATTCGCCGTTCAAAGGGCAGGTGTCTTTCTGTCTGCAATTACATGGTTTTGAGTGGGTTTGGTTTCGTCACGGTTGTTGGAGATGGTGGCGTTGTGCGCTTTGATTATGGTAGCCATGTTTGGCATGCAGCTATAACTGACTTTGACATTGTTTCTGTTGAATATTTTGTGTAACTTAGAGTCTGCTGGGAAATGTTTTGCGATTAGGTTGAGGAATCGTTTGCCTACATTGGTGGCTACGTTTTTGCTGTATGGTGGGTTGAACCAGATGGTGTTTCTATTTCTGTTTTTCTTGTTTTTCTGTGGCGGGGTGCTGGTGTACGTGATGTTCTCTTTGTAGCCGCTGGTTTTTAGTGTTTTTTGGTATAGTGGGGCTGCCTGGTTGAAGATGTGTTCGTCGGATGATATGTCGGAAATTCTACGGCCGATGGCTGACGATATATTCTTGATGATGCTGGGTGGGTGGTTAGACTGCGTGTGTATGTACATGGGGTTGTCGTTGGGTTTTCTGTATGGGCAATATTTACCGTTGTTGAGGTTGAGCGTTATGTCTAGAAAGTTGACGGTTTTCAGATTGGTGAGTATGGTTATTTTTAACCCCATGGCTTTGAAGGTTGAAATTTCTATATCAAAAATCTAAAGTTTTGTATTTTAGCACGAGGAAAATGTTGGCTTCAGTCCTTATTCAATGCCATTATGACTACGCATGCTCCTATTGGTACAAAAGCTTGACCCTCCGTACAAAATCAAACTGATCAGATTTGTAATAAACTTATATCCACGATATGAGAAATTATCTGAATAAATTGAAAGTGAGTTCGTTTGTTTCAGATAGTCTGGTCTTCTTCTACTTCCATTTTCATCCATATGTAGTCGTGTCATATTTGGTCTTCATACACAATGTATTTTGTCTGTTATGTATTGTATTGCATCGTTCGTTTTATCCTTTTTGGTAATATTTGATGTGTGTGAGGACCACAATGGAAATAAGTTGTTAAAAAACTTTTTTGTGTCATCCTCAGCAAAGGTATCAGTGATGTATCTGTTTTGTCCTTCCTGCCAATGTCATAGTTGTCGTATTAATTGCATACGGTTTTGGTTGTGATTTTCCGAATATTGTTTTGCCAAATAAAATAAAATCTCCCCCCCCTCTCTCTCTCTCTCTCTCTCTCTCTCTCTCTCTCTCTCTCTCTCTCTCTCTCTCTCTCTCTCTCTCTCTCTCCCCTCCCTCCCTCCCTCCCTCCCTCTCTCTCTCTCCCCCTCTCCCCTCCCTCCCTCCCTCCCTCCCTCCCTCTCTCCCTCTCTATCTCTCTCTCTCTCTCTCTCTCTCTCTCTCTCTCTCTCTCTCTCTCTCTCTCTCTCTTCTCTCTCTCTCTCTCTCTCTCTCTCTCTCTCTCTCTCTCTCTCTCTCTCTCTCTCTCTCTCTCTCTCTCTGATTTACCTTAGCAAAGTTCACACCGTAATAAAACATGGTTTTCATTTGTATACATTTCACAAAATCATCACAGTACGATGGCAGTATGAAACAGTGACGATCACGTTATATCCGGTTATAATTCAATAAGATTTAATGTGATATGTTTTTATATTGTATTTCAGGAGTTCACCATCTAACAAAGGAAGTATCACTGAGGATTAGCGAGCTAAAGATCCACGAACCCGACGATAAAATTATGCGTATCGGTGGAGGCCAGGCTGTCGACATAACGATCACGATATCCAGTACAAACAATTCTGAATCTATTGTGGGTGATGATAATTGGTTGATTGATGCTTTCGTCACGAGTGTTAATCATGGAAATCCAACCGCTCCTGCTGTACAAGCTCAGTTGAGTGTAGCTCAACAAGGGACAGACTTGATGCCCGACGAAAGTTTCACCTTGGCTAATCTTGGTATAACTTTGGATTTGTCCACGGTGAATTGTTACGGCGTAACTCATTTTTGTGCAAGAGTGCGGCCAAGTTCACGTGCAGAATGGATATTGAAGGAATCGGAGGCAGAAGTTGAGTATATAAGTTGCCAGCTTGTCGTCTGCTCAGGTTAGTATCCACACAATTATATATCCTTGCATTGGGAATTAAAGACTACTTCTGTCTTCCAACAAATCCCTAAGCCAACGTATAAAGTTGTTATAGTAATGGCTACAGAACAATTAATTTTTTAGGATACTTTACACTCTGTATTTTTGACGGTGATGAATATAACGAAGACATGAATACAGGACATAGGGTGGGGTTTGAGGGTATACTGAACACTTTATGAACATTAATCGACAATACCCTCTCTCTCTCTCTCTCTCTCTCTCTCTCTCTCTCTCTCTCTCTCTCTCTCTCTCTCTCTCTCTCTTCTCTCTCTCTCTCTCTCTCTCTACAGGAAGAGGAAGTTCTTTAGAAACAAATTGTCTGACTTGGTGTGTCACGTCAGCACTGGTCTTAATCATGTATTTTCTACTGTAACTTTGCTGTATTGCCTTGTTTAGGACCATTCGATATCCTGGGGGGGGGGGGGCTTGGACGATTTCGGGAAAAAAAGATGCCAAATGGAGTTGCTTGAAAAAAAATCAGGATGTGAGTGGGTGTTGGAAATAAAGATGGACCACTGCTGCTAGAAAAAAAAATGTCTTGGCAGGAAATGATGCACAGGTTCCAGTATACTGTTCAACCTGCTCGTACCTCTCCAACCAGGACACTTGTCAAATCATGACAAACATTTTCAAACACATGTCAGGGACCAGTCAGTTTCGTTAGCCTGTGGTACATATATATATTTGTTCTTGTCTCTGTTTCTTTCATAAATTGTTTTATTATTACTTCATGTAAGGGTTCAAACAAAAAATAAAAAATAAAATTATACATATAATACATGTATGTATTACCTAGCTACCACACTAGTTACAGAACATGCCATGTAAGTGTTTGGCTGTTTCACAATCAATGCTTCACTTATCTTGGACTTTGAGGCAAAAGTGAACTTGAAGGTTTTGTTATCGTAATCTTCATACTATTAGATAGTTTATAAAAGAACTTAATCTAAATTGTTCTAGTCTCTTCAGTATGAATTTGTCAGAAGGGATGAATATACTTCCTATTTCAGACACTACATGTATCGACACCACAACTCAAATTCAAGTTTCAATTGTACACTAGGTATGACCTCCTAAAGTGCTCTAACACACCAGTAACTTTACTATACATGCAATATCAATGCCCCTATACCAATGTTACAGGCCCACATCACCCCAGAGGCCACTCATTCGTTAAACCAATAATGAGATTCACCAAAATTGGTAAAAAAAACTTCAAAAGCTTCAAGGGGAGACCCCCTAGGACCCCCCATAAGAGGTAGATGTCCAAGCCTCAAATCAAAGTTCTTCCCTCCACCTCTTACTGTCAAGATGCTATGAAACTTTATTTCAAAAATGTTTCAACCATGTGTAGTTGCTTTTTACAATTGTTAGAGCTGTCTTGTAAAGCTTGCAAATTATTGTCTGAAAGTGTCTGTTAATAGCCTGAAAATTGGCTTTAAGAGTAAAATCCTCCAGGGCTTCAAGGGGGAGACCCCCTAGAACCCCCCTCCCCCATAAGAGGTAGACATGTTCCAGTTTCAAACCAAAGTTCTTTCCTCCACCTCTTACTGTCAAGATGCTATGGAACTTTATTTCAAGCATGTTTCAACCATGTGTAGTTGCTTTTTACAATAGTTAGAGCTGTATTGTAAAGCTTGCAAAATATTGTCTGAAAGTGTCTGTTAATAGCCTGAAAATTGGCTTTAAGAGTAAAAACCCTCCAGGGCTTCTATGGGGAGACCCCCTAGAACCCCCCCCCCCCCGTAAGACATGTTCCAGTCTCAAATCAAAGTTCTTTCCTCCACCTCTTACTGTCAAGATGCTATGAAACTTTATTTCAAAAATGTTTCAACCATGTGTAGTTGCTTTTTACAATTGTTAGAGCTGTCTTGTAAAGTTGGCAAAATATTGTCTGAAAGTGTCTGTTAATAGCCTGAAAATTGGCTTTAAGAGTAAAAATCCTCCAGGGCTTCTAGGGGGAGACCCCCTAGAACCCCCCCCCCCGTAAGAGGTAGACATGTTCCAGTTTCAAATCAATCTTCCCTCCACCTCTTACTGCCAAGATGCTATGTAACTTTATTTCAAAAATGTTTCAACCTCACGTAGTTGCTTTTTACATGTTAGAGCTGTTTTGTAAAGTTTGTAAATTATTGTCTGAAAGTGTCTGTGAATAGCCTAAACATTGCCTTTAGAAGTAAAAATCCTCCAGGGCTTCTAGGGGGAGACCCCCTAGACCCCCCCCCCCCATTCACACACACTCACACATGAGGTGGACATATCCCCGTCTCAAAGCTCTTCCCTCTACAGCTTACTGTCAGATGATATGAAATTTTATTCACAGGGGGCAGTGACTTTTTGTCGGCCCAATGGAAAAAAAACACCATCCCCCACGGTCTATCTGAATGTTTGAGCTCACCAATCAAGTTTCCAATTTGTATTTTCAGTGTGTCACCATATCATGGCATAAAAACTGTCAACGATGTTAATTTAATTGAAAATCATACATGTATGAAATATGTAGTTTTCTAAATAAAATATGTGTGTGATAGAACAGCATCTTTTTACTCTCTGTATTACCCTGTGCGAAAACCAAACAGAAAATTGTGGCAACAAAAATAGGTGTTCAACATTGACGTAAAAAATTTTCGGATATCTCAAAGAAGCAAAGAAAAAAAAAGTTGCCAGCATAGGCGAAGGAGAAAAAAAAATTCTCAGGCAAGCAGGTGGGAAAAAAATAATGACTCTCCACCAATTTTCTAAGCCCCCCCCCCCAGGATATCGAATGGTCTACCCCTTATCGTCAAAAGTGTAGTCATCCTCCATCACAGCTTGCCTTTCAATGATCATCAATAAAATAGTGCAATCACCTTTCGCTACCATTCCCAAAGAAGTCTCTTTACCATATCATGTAAGCATTACGTCAGCTTGTAGATCTATAGTGACGTCAACTTGTAGATCTATAGTGACGTCAGCTTGTAGATCTATAGTGACGTCAACTGGTAGATCTATGGTGACATCAGCTTGTAGATCTATAGTGACATCAGCTTGTAGATCTATAGTGACGTCAGCTTGTAGATCTATAGTGACGTCAGCTTGTAGATCTATAGTGACGTCAGCTTGTAGATCTATAGTGACGTCAGCTTGTAGATCTATAGTGACGTCAGCTTGTAGATCTATAGTGACGTCAGCTTGTAGATCTATAGTGACGTCAGCTTGTAGATCTATAGTGACGTCAGCTTGTAGATCTATAGTGACATCAGCTTGTAGATCTATAGTGACGTCAGCTTGTAGATCTATAGTGACGTCAACTGGTAGATCTATGGTGATGTCAACTTGTAGATCTATAGTGACGTCAGCTTGTAGATCTATAGTGACGTCAGCTTGTAGATCTATAGTGACATCAGCTTGTAGATCTATGGTGACGTCAGCTTGTAGATCTATAGTGACGTCAGCTTGTAGATCTATAGTGACGTCAGCTTGTAGATCTATAGTGACGTCAACTTGTAGATCTATAGTGACATCAGCTTGTAGATCTATGGTGACGTCAGCTTGTAGATCTATAGTGACATCAGCTTGTAGATCTATAGTGACGTCAGCTGGTAGATCTATAACCTCGTATTTATACCATCTCTTAACATGTATATGTTGAAAAAAAAGCATCGCCCTAAATCATGAACTTGTCATATTTAGTTTCGTATCTTTATTTGACAGGAATGTTTCATATTTAAGTTTGGTAAATATTTGGCTGTTAATCCCCGTGTTCCATTCTGTAGCTGGTGTATTTGTGTATGCAGTGATTGCAATAAGAGTCACCTAACAGAACAATATCAAATACAACACCAAGTACAACACCAAGTGAAAGAAGCTATACACGTTTTAATACCGCCATTGTATCTGTTAAGTCCAATTTGTTTCAAGCTGGCCAACATTTAGTGACGAGGTTTTTGAAATATTCTTTGACGTAGTTGAGAAATACAAGTAAGAGCTATTCAGTCAACAAACAAATTACACAAATGTAGTTCTAACAGCAAATACATGTACTCTGTACTGTAACAGTGGAACTTAGTTGAATGGAAATAAGCATCTCAATAATCGTATCTACATTTCTTTGTGTCAGCTGAATCATATACATTGTAACAATATTTATTTTTTCAGGCATATCAGTTCAGGGGCATGAGACAACAAATCTGGTGAAATCCGAAAATGATAATGATATACCGGTACAGGTAATAAAGGCCCAAGTTAGCTATGAGTCACATTTACATACTCACTTCTATATTTATAGTATATTTTGATAAACACATTATACACGTCTACATATATTTGTTATTATGGGTATAAGGCCAGAAATGGAATGATTAAAATTGTTGCCTCATGCCCTTGATCAGTTCATTACAATGTAACAATTGTACTTATAGTCGTTGTTGTGCTTGACGATAAGTTGTAGCAATTTTTAAAGGTTGCTGTATAGCTAAGCCATGCGCAGTATTTGTCCAGTCGGACAATAAAATGTAGCAATGTTAGTACGATTTTTGTCAAGCTAGGCGATAAAATGTAGCAATGTTAGTACGATTTTTGTCAAGCTAGGCGATAAAATGTAACAATGTTAGTACGATTTTTGTCAAGCTAGATGGTGAAATAGCAATGGTAATACAACGGAAATCATAAACTTTGAAATAAAACGTCGCCTGGCTAGACAAATATCTCTTTGATGTTGTAAATCTCGACATAAATCTAATTGATATTTCCACATGTTATCGTCTGGCACAACAATAACTGATCTATGAAAAACATCAATTCTGATATTAAATAGATAAATACATCATTGCTTTCCACTTGATGTGTATGTGCCATGGCAACTATGGTGCAATGCAAGACAGTAGAAAGCTTCGTCTAGCTCGACAAAAATCTTACAACGACATCCTGAAATAAAACTTCGCCTGGCTCCACAAAAATCTCATTAACATTACTACATTGTATCGTCTGGCTAGGCAACAATCTTACCAACAGCGTTTCGGCAATCGTCTGGAGTACACTTACAGCTACCATTATCTTAGGAGATCATCGCCAAATTTATACACCCCTGGTATTTTTTGAGACAGTCAATTGATTAAAATGTAACCATTGTTATTCAATTTTTAGTCATTGAATTGGCATGTGCAGTTTTTTTATTGGTTTCTGCGTGGTTGTATCAAACAGAAAAGCTGCATAGTAATTTGAAATTGACTGTATCTCAGACCACTGTAGACTATAGTGGTTTGAGTTTATATCAACACCGTACTATTAACCTTCCATTGACTTATACTTTACTTACATGTATTAATCAATTTGAAATGGTCAATGGTCTGCAGGTTCCCTCTCCTTTTCTTACCGTCATTGGCGCTATAGTGCTATCACACACTCACGCACATATAATTTTGGCCAATGTATGACCTACGAGTCAAAAGTACAAAGGAGTGAAAATGAACAAAAACGAGCCTTATTTCTCACATAATTCCGTCGAGTGTCACGCGTAATACATGTTTTTGTAAATTTTTGCTTTCCATAAGTTCTTCAACCTGACTAGATACTTGTCGATCGTACTACTTCTGTGATAATTTGATGAGATGTAAATGAAGTAAGTGAAGACAATTACAAAGTAATGTGAACAAGACGAATTTAAGTTTAATATGTAGACTCTATAAATGTGCTTTATAAATTCAACTTACAGTATGAATTAAAGACCCGGTATCTCTCCAATTGGATCATTTTACAAACAAAATCACCAAAGATGCTTTGACAAGAAAATTAACAAGTGAACAAAATGGCAGATGTTACATTATTCGAATAATTTCAACATATCCATTACATATCAAAGATAACTGTCGAGAAATAGAAAACGTCACTGGAGACCAAAAGCACCAGAGAAATGCCAAAAATAGAAAATGATAAATATCACCAACCTATAACTGAATCAACTAAGCCTTACGGAAATCAATATTAAGTATCAAAGGGAACTTATAAGAAGTAACTGTATGAGAAGAATAACATCTTTGATAGGAATGTGTAGGCCTAACTATCCCCATTTTGTGTTCATAAGTTTAGATAATTTGTATCATCAAAAATCTTTCTTGAAACGATTTTGGTGAGCTATGGGTACGCATAGATTGATATTATCTTATATAAAACTAGTGAATCGTGTACACCTGTCAAATGAGAAAGAATACAAAAATACATGAATGACTAAAAGACAAGTAAATTCACAGCTTTTAATTTTACTTTATTGAATATTTTAAAAATGTTTAGTGTCTGGAAAATTTTAAACAATCGTTGAAAATATTTCTTTTTAAGTCATTTTATTATTAAGTATAGTGAGTGCTACTGCTTTTATAATTTCTCCTTAATGTGTATCGTGAGTTTTGGAATCCTGAATTACTTTTGACCAGTGTTTGTATATGTTTAACTGTCTTTTTTCCAATCAGTATTATTTTTATCAGTGTTTGTATACTTTTAACTGTCTCTCTTTCCATCTTTTTTCTTTAAATGGTCTGTGAAGCGCATTGAGATTTTTTAATGTAATGCGCTATAGAAGAAATACAGATTATGATAATGTCTGTGGTTTAGACAAGGGCCGGTCTCCTTTGCCTGAAACACACCATGCATCACTTTTGTTTGGCCTAAAGTGCCGTAAACGACTTATATTCAACAATATATTGGTACAGATTATTGCATGAACCTCTGTGTGCAGACAGACACACACTTTGTAATAAACTAAATGACGGGATTAGAATATACCACATATAACACACGATGTACAATATAACCTCTGTGGTAGGCTGGATAGTTGATGTGACCAAGCATTCTCTCTCTTGCCAGATCGACTATCCAGGCTTCTAAAGACACTGTATGGCGCTACCACAGATTACACAAGTTTACTCGAAAACTAGGGGAAATTTTCAGTTTGGCCTTTTTCATTCAAATGACATATTATGTATTTAAGCTTACAAGGAAATCATAAAAGACAGAATAAAGAGAAAACATTGAAGTGGATCCTTTGATCCCTGTTGCCGAAAAAGTCTCCCCTTTATTTTATTTCATTTATTTTCCTTCAATTGACATATGACATTCAGATTACATTGAACTACGATTCCATGCAGCATAAAGGCGAAACCCATTAAAAGTGGATTTTTTTATCCATGTGGCACAAAATACCCCCCCCCCCTTCGTTATTTCAAGCGAAAGCTCATCTCCCTTTTCCATGTCTAGTATAGCTGTATTTGATGCAGTATCGTAGGCGTCGTAAGCACAGCATTATACACATTTATTATTCTCTTTAAGTACACGATGGGAGCTTATTGCTTCTCCTCCTTTGTGTATGTTTTGATATTGATGTAATAAAAACCACTAACTGGTGCGATAAACTTTAAAATGATCCCAAATATTAGCGAAAGTTCACTGAAAAGGAACCCTCCAACTTTCATTTCCAATTGGTCCGAAGAAGGTTGTGCGAGTGATGGAATATGTTACATTTTGTGTCGGTGTAACTTGGTCTTCTACCCAGCCTGATGATGGTCCACAGACTCGGGATGGCGATGCCTCTTTCAAGGGAAATAGCTCGACACATGGTATCAAACCACCGACACACATGATTATTACTAGACTGTCGACAGTCGTTCGTGCCTTTTTTGCTACGTTTCATCTAAAACAAAGTCGTCTACAACTACAATTTGATGTGGAGTGAAACTATAAAAACCCTGTTTACTCTCCTTTACAAGTCATAAATGTCCAAACTTTACTCATTATGCTAATGAGATACTATAATATACATAGTATTACGTTTTACAAGACCTTAGGCAATGTGTTAACATTTGATAATTACAGTTGCCATTGTTTACATTAAACATTTGGTATATTAATTAATTGATTATTAAATGAATGTCCACCTTCTGGTTATTATTGTAATCAGTCGCGTTTGTAACAGTAAACGGACTTGAAGGTTGTGAACTATCCGAGTAATTTGATATAAGGCGTAGGCTGACCAAAATAAATGGCTATTACGTAATTTATCAGTAGATATCGTTATCATGGCAACTAATGTTCATGAAATGACTGTTTTTTTAGAACTGTGTCAACAACCCAAATAAATGCCTATTGCATTATCAGATAATATTATCGTTAGTAAATTTATCTGTTACAATTATTATTATATTATACACACCAATCAGTTCTTCGTAATTCATTGACATTGATAACATTTCTGGAGTCCCTACCCCAAAGTGGGATTTTCAATAATTATGGTTATTCTGATGACTCCTCTGCTATATCTAAGGGGACAGTGTTCAAAGACTATGACAGTGTTGTAGCCTCCAGTAATTCTGAACCACCAAACAACCTAGGACCTTCATCGTACAATATTCCTGTAAGCAATGAAAATAAACAATGGTATTAAATGAGCACAAGCCTATAACTGAACTCTTATTTTTTCGATAAGACAACAAAATATTCACTGAAAATTGTTAAAACAATAATAATTATGATTGTACATGTCAATGAAAGGTCTATTTTTTTATCCATAATTAATACTTTCCCAGTTTGAAATCGTGATTACATTGGGGGCAATGATTTATGGTGCGGACCCAAAAATTAAAAGTTATTGGATTTATTGCACGATACTATGTGTACAGTTATACAAAACAGCACACCCACATGGTATTCAATACTGGTCAGGGTGTACGATATTACAAGTAAGTCAATTGGTCTGACGACGATATCGTCTGTTTTAATTTAGTAATATCTCGGTTTCTAGAGATATGTATTAAAGCTTACATTTTGTACAGGAGAGAAATAATGTATGGTGTGATGCAATATACCGCAAGGGCATGACGATATACTATATATATATACAGATTACTGCACTTTTCCTACTCATCATTATTGCACTCGTAATAAAGACAAAGGCAATCTCGTCATCCCAAAATGAACACAGTATAGAATAGGGAACATCTGCAATTTCCTATACTGGTACTGTATTTTGGAACAGTTTATCTCTTGATCTTAGAGTTAAGTCGTCTAGGAATGTTTTTCACTACTCACTTCAGGAATTACTTTTTACAATATAAGCTATGAACAATGTCTGAATCTTATTAATTTATAACGTAAATTTTTGTCTACAGTAAAACTAAAAATAATACAATTGTACAGATGATGCCCTGCCAGTGTCCTAGGAGACGAACAGGACTAGCTTTGATATTTTCCGTTCTCCCTTTACCCCTTTACTAACAATGTAACATATTTCTTCTTTTTTCAATGCTGTAACCAATGGGTAATAGATAAACAATATAATATATAATATAATATAATATAATATAATATAATATAATATAATATAATATAACACACACACACACACACACACACACACACACACACATATATATATATATATATATATATATATATATATGTGTGTGTGTGTGTGTGTGTGTGTGTGTGTGTGTGTGTGTGTGTGTGTATGTATGTATTTATGTATTTATGTATGTATGCATGTATGTATGTATGTATGTATGTATGTATGTATGCATGTATGTATGTATGTATAAGTACCTGCAATACAAGCGGTCATGCAACAGGCCACTGTTCCTGCAATCAATCCTCGGATACAAAGAACTGCTACTTCACCCTTCCTGTCAGGCATCAATGGTCCAAAGGAACCAATAAAAAGGCCAATACTGCCTAGGTTTGAAAAGCCACAGAGGGCGTATGTTGCTATGACTTCTGACCTGACCTAGAAGACAGAAGAAACCCATATGTAAATTCCTCCAAGGCTACAAAAAAAGGGGGGGGGGGGGTAGCCGGTCTAATCACAGGATCTAACTCCACTACTACAGTTTGTATTGATTATGCTTGGCTTGGTAGCAATTTCAATTCGTTACTTGGTTTTGAAATATCCACATAAGCTGATTGGTGGCAATGGGGAGTGATTAAATTACGTCAGACTGTTTGATTATTCACATGAAGTTATTATTAGTCCCAACGCACCAAGCCTGGAGGGAATAGGAACGACCCATTCTCGTCCATCTGTGCGTGCATCCGTAAATGGACAGACAAATCTCTGACGCCTATTACTCAATTTCAAGCAAACCTGGCACAATGTCAAACATATAGGTAACATGTGCATGTTACCCAATTTTGCGACCTTGACCTATATATTAGTGATTAAAATGCATATTTTGCCTCTTAGCGCCAAATGTTTGCTACATATGGACACCATTCAAGTGTCTACACCTGCGTTATCAATAGTAATCTTTCTGACCAACAGTTCAAGGGTCAAATCGCAGAAATTTGTCTTCTTACCATATTTGCTACATATGGACACCATTCAAGTGTCTACACCTGCGTTATCAATAGTAATCTTTCTGACCAACAGTTCAAGGGTCAAATCGCAGAAATTTGTCTTCTTACCATATTAGTCAAGAAGACTCAGACAAAATATCTATGCCCATATTATCAGAGGTAAGTTTTTTCTTTATACCTTGACCTTTGACCATTGCCTCCAGCAACAAGATCAAATAGTAAGCTGGATACTAAGCTTTCACTTTGACCTTCATCTTTGAGGTTTAAATTTAAATTTGCGCAATAACTCTTAAATTTTAGTTTATAATGTCACCTATGAAATTGTCTACACTAATAATACTTTGACTTTTATCACTGAGGTACATTCTACTTTAGGCGGTTTTAAGTTCTTAATTTACATCAACAAATAATATTTAGAATTACCCCCCCCCCCCACCCCCCACCCCCCCCCCCCCACACACACCCCATGTGCGTAACAATAGCACAAACACGACTCGTGGTTGGCTGCTTGATGTCAAGAACTATCTTTTTTTACTGTACCGAAAGTGTCGGTCCTTCTCCAGTTTCACGATTGTTGATGTACTCTGCTAGATGTCCATATGCTACAAATTCGTTTGCGAACGTCTTGGTTCCAACTAATTCAGCCACAATAAAGATATCTTCATTGTCCACTCCCATCAGCCATGCGACAGGATACAACACATACCGACACAGAAACTGTAGAAAATTTATTTAAGAAAAAAATAAGTGAACGACCAGACAAGAATGTGAGCTAATTCCTTAGAACTCTCGAGTCTCTTTTGTTGCACAACATAGTATCATGTTCTATGTTAGCAATGTAATTGAGTTACAAACATGGACTTGAATTGGGCTATTTTATTTTACTTCACATTTTTTTCAATAATTGTACACTGGCCTGATAATTTGCCATATGGTCACTTTAAGACAAGACAGTGTAGGACAATTTAAAAAAGAAACAAAAACTAACCGTGAACGTAAGTTCTGGATAGTTTATCAATGACCCAAGCCAGGCTAACGCAGCATCGATGAACGCAAGGAGAGCAAGAATGGCTATGATTTGGGCTACAATGGCGGCACTTATTTTAAAACCATCCGTGGCTGCGTTGACCATTGCCTCCAACACGTTCTTCTCTGGGCTAAAATGTTAAAGATGGTGGTACTATTAAAGATGGTGGTACTATTAAACTTTTTGGAAAGCTGAGACATAAAATTCCGTTAGCCCGACTCTTCTATGTATCGTCAATATTGTTAATTTTAAAGGGGAAACCACTCCAGCCTCCGGAAATAAACTCATTTTCGTAAACTTTGAGTCCTTGAGAGTCATTTCATGAAGTGCTTATAACTCTTAAGATAGATAATCATGCATATTCATTGTTCATCTAATACATACACATATCTGCTAACATTTACAGCGTTGTATCAATTGTGTTACAACTAAAGACATAGTAACCATCTGCTAACATTTACAGCATTGTATCAATCGTGTTACAACTAAAGACATTGTAACCATCTGCTAACATTTACAGCATTGTATCAATCATGTTACAACTAAAGACATAGTAACCATCTGCTAACATTTACAGCATTGTATCAATCGTGTTACAACTAAAGACATAGTAACCATCTGCTAACATTTACAGCATTGTATCAATCATGTTACAACTAAAGACATAGTAACCATCTGCTAACATGTACAGCATTGTATCAATCGTGTTACAACTAAAGACATTGTAACCATCTGCTAACATTTACAGCATTGTATCAATCATGTTACAACTAAAGACATAGTAACCATCTGCTAACATTTACAGCATTGTATCAATCGTGTTACAACTAAAGACATAGTAACCATCTGCTAACATTTACAGCATTGTATCAATCGTGTTACAACTAAAGACATAGTAACCATCTGCTAACATGTCAGCCCGATTATATAGATATAGTGCAACATATAACTTCTTCCCGTATTCTAACTTATGAGACACAGTGCACACTAGTCTGTATTCAATCGCAGATTATATTTTGTCGTATTCCTAAAAAAAACTTCTCAAAAATTGTGTGCAAATACATAACCTATAACATACAATAGTAAGCATGTACAGTACTATACTCACTACTCACTCACTGAGGATTCGAACACTTAAAATATAATCTAGCCTTTAAAGAACGCCCTATCCTGTGCACACCATGTTTTAATTCTATTAATTTCAGCGACAACAATAGTATTAAAGTTAAATTACAAAAAAATCAAGACGACTGCTGACAGCCTAAGTGCACACGTACTATTCGCATGAACATTGTAGTGTGCAACTTGTTTTTATTTTTTAGACCAACAAGCATACGGTGTACCCTCAGACCACTAAAATGATCTAATGTGTACTGTATGTTTGAAATGCTTAACGCCATCTATACTTGTTCTAATTTTGTATTCTAAATCAAAGGAAGACGCCCTTTTTAATGTTTAAAGCATTGTGAGGACACATTTTCTAAACCACCTGACTAAAATTTGAAGAAATGCCTTGGCAGGTCTTTTACAATGTTATGGTGTTAATTCATCTTTAGCGTCATTAGGTTAATCAAACAATGAATTTACCTTTCTGCAATGACAATTTCGTCAGTAAACATGGTCTTTGGCTTTTGGGTCTCCGGATAAAAGAGCTTAGCTACTGCTAATGCAGCTGGTGCTGATATCACCGAAGCTGAAAGGAGGTGAGAAGCACTGATACCAAAACTGATATATGCACCCAAAACACTGCCAGCAATCGTAGCAAATCCACCAACGATGACAGAATGCAATTCTGACGATGTTAAGTCTTTCAAATACGGTTTGACCATGATTGGTGCAGTTGTCTGTAATTTAAGTATACAGTAACTGTTAGGTTTCATGAAAAGCTGAAATTAAATTACTGCAAATTGATTGCCTTCAGTAAAATAAAATAGATAATATTGTGTGTCTCCGCGCACTGTCTGTACATGAAATGGCAAGTGCATTGAAACGTGAAGGAAAACAGACAGTGCCCTCTCTATGATAGGACATGAACTGTCGTTTATAATCATAAGATAATCTAAGATGCAAAACTAATAAATGCATAAGATGCAAAACTAATGCACAACTAAATGATATGTAAATTATCTAGGAAT
>NC_135563.1:4224421-4361921 GCF_964340395.1 Glandiceps talaboti | reverse complement strand
AAATTGTGTGGTTCAGATTACACTAAATTTTGGAATAGGTGGGGTAGGTAGATTTTTTATTATTATTTTTTTGTAATTATTTTTTTCACGTGTGAGTGTCTAGTTCAGATATTTATGTTATGTTTTCCGCTGTTTTCTATATGGTCTCTGTGTTACTGGTGTCTTCCTGTCAGATATACAACCATTATAGATTGGAAGAACACTTTTACATTGTCTTTTTAATTACAATGTAAGTTGATGTCAGTTTCCGCGTCCACTATTTCTCGCGAGACTTCACAATTTTCGCTTTTTTGTTTTTTTATTGCTCGAATACGTAAAACAATGTTTAGGGTCAGCAGTGAAAAACTAGGTTGGATCGGGTAACCGGAATCAAACTATTTTTTATGTGAAGTAATTGACTTTCTTTAGGGCTAATAAAAAATGTGTGGTTCCGATTACGCTCAATTTTAGAATATGTGAGGTAGGTAGATTTTTTATTCTAGTTTATTCTATTTTTTTCATATGTGAGTGTCTACTTTTCCAAATTGTCTCTGTGTTAGTTATTTCTCCAATCAGATGTACAGTCATTATAGATTGGAAGAACAGTTTTATATTGTCTTTTTTAAGTTGATGTCAGTTTCCGCATCCACTATTTCTCGTGAGGCTTCCCATTTTTTGCCATTTTATTACTTTTTTCTCGAAAACGTAAAACAAAGTTTAGGGTCAGCAGTGCAAAACTAGGTGGGGTTGGGTTGGGTAACCGGAACCAAACAATTATGTTTTTAGGCCTTATCACAATATGTATGTATTGTTTCAAGTATTAAAGACAAAATAATGGGGTTTTTTTAAAGTTTGTTTCCGTTAACACGACTTCAGAAAGTAAAAGGTATTAGTAGGTATTTTGATTATTTCTAGTTTTGGGGGAGAAATTGCTCCGACCCAAAGACAAGATACTCATTGGTTACGATACTTCTGTGACAGTGTGATGATGTGTACAAGGCGTAAAGGAAGGCACGATATATGTGAAGTAGACGAACGTAGAATACACACTTTTACTAGCTGTATCAATTCAACAAGACTCGGTGTCTATGGAAACGGATTTTCTTTTTAATTGGACAAACATACTTTGGGCAAGAAAATTTACACGTAAATAAAAGTAAATTCTCGGTATTTACCCTAGTGATCCGGTCTTTATGAACGTAAAAAATCTGTTTAGGATCGGCGGATTAAACTAGGGTCGGTCAGGTTCTCGGAAACATAGTTTTTACATATTTGTTGTGGCCTAAAGGTGTAATGACAGTGCAACGAAAAGGGTTGTTTGAAAGAATAAATGTACTCATGAATGTACACGAACAAGGGAATACGTGTAGATGGATGGATGGGAGGGTGGGTGGGTGGGTGGATGGATGGATGGACGGACGGACGGACGGATGGATGGATGGATGGATGGATGGATGGATGGATGGATGGATGGATGGGAGGGTGGGTGGATGGATGGATGGATGGATGGATGGATGGATGGATGGATGGATGGATGGACGGACGGACGGATGGATGGATGGATGGATGGATGGATGGATGGATGGATGGATGGATGGGAGGGTGGATGGATGGATGGATGGATGGATGGATGGATGGGAGGGTGGGTGGGTGGACGGATGGACGGACGGATGGATGGACGGACGGATGGATGGATGGATGGATGGATGGATGGATGGATGGATGGACGGATGGGTGGGTGGGTGGGAGGGTGGGTGGGAGGGTGGATGGGTGGGTGGGTGGATGGATGGACGGATGGACGGACGGACGGACGGACGGATGGATGGATGGGAGGGTGGGTGGGTGGACGGATGGACGGACGGACTAACGGACGGACGGATGGATGGATGGATGGATGGATGGATGGATGGATGGGAGGGTGGGTGGGTGGATGGATGGATGGATGGATGGATGGACGGACGGATGGACGGACGTACGGATGGATGGATGGATGGGAGGGTGGGTGGGTGGATGGGTGGATGGATGGACGGATGGATGGATGGATGGAAGGGTGGGTGGGTGGATGGACGGACGGACGGACGGACGGATGGATGGATGGATGGATGGATGGATGGATGGATGGATTGCTTGACTGATGGAATAAAGAAATTGACTTGATAAAACAGAACACAACACAATGGAAATTATTATGACACTTCTCTCCTCGTCATTTTAAAGCTGAATTAGCTACAATCTTTTCGACAACAATTGATATCAATGAAAATGGTTAAAATACCAATAATTAGACATAATTGTACATGTTAATTTGAGGTCTGTTTTATCCACATGTAAGACTGTCTGTTTTATCCACATGTAATACATGGAAATCGTGATTGAATGGAGGGGGAGGGCGTTGAGTTTTGGGTACGGACCCAAAAATCAATTTCATTGGAATGATTCTACCATATCATGTGTACAGCTGCATAATATACATTCACCAACAGGTGATTCAATAGAGTTCAGGGTGCACAGTATTATAAACAAGCCATTGTATCTGTTTCAAAAGGACCTCTGTAAATGAAATACGTGGAATGAATTACATATTTATTTACAATGTAAACAAAGAAAACATGTAACTTGCCATTTCCACACTTTCCAATATTTCTTGACGTGTCCAACAGGGAGACCACATGTAGATTTATAAATCAAATCTCCCCAATAGTGCTGTATAAACTTGTACAGTGTAAAAAGCACAGCTACAAGAGTACCAATCCACAGTGCCTTAGCCCTCCATACATCATAGAATAGAGCAAAGCCAAAGTAAACCAGGTATGCAACCATCAATACAGTACAGATTATGGAAATAAGAACAGTACTGTGTTTATGACAAAAAGCTGTCACGGCTTTGTCCATATCGTCAATTGCCTGAAATTTCACAACACAAAAAAAAATTAAATTGAATGACGGAATTTAACATCGAGTTCAAACAGTATTATTACGCAATGCGTAAAATCGGTCACTAAATGGTGATATTGCCCTCGCTGGCATGTGTTATTACTTAACTATACCACAACACTTCCAGACTAGTAACTTTTTTTTCTCGTAGTTCTTCTTAGCCTTGTAACATAAAAGAGTTGCAACTACGTATACACAACAGACTATCGTAGTGACCTACCGAGTAAGATTAAACACGTTTTTGCAGGCAAGAGTGATTTTCCATTCAGGTCTGAAGTGTTGGGTGAGGATTAAACTGTATATGTCTAAATTTACAAGTTATTAACTGATACACAGTTTGGAAGGTAAACAAATCTAGCTAACACTTTTAGATATAGGCAGGCGGGCGGGTGGGCAGGCAGGCAGGCAGGCATTCAGACAGACAGACAGACAGACAGACAGACAGACAGACAGACAGACAGACAGACAGACAGACAGACAGACAGACAGACAGACAGACAGACAGACGGATGGATGGATGGATGGATAGATGGATAGATAGATGGATAAATAGATGGATGGATGGATAGATAGATAGATAGATAGATAGATAGATAGATAGATAGATAGATAGATAGATAGACAGACAGACAGACAGACAGACAGACAGACAGACAGACAGACAGACAGACAGACAGACAGACAGACAGACAGATAGATAGATAGATAGATAGATAGATAGATAGATAGATAGATAGATAGATAGATAGATAGATAGATAGATAGATAGATAGATAGATAGATAGATAGATAAATTAGATAGATAGATAGATGGATGGAAGGATGGATGGATGGATGGATGGATGGATGGATGGATGGATGAATAGATAGATAGATAGATAGATAGATAGATAGATAGATAGATAGATAGATAGATAGATAGATAGATAGATAGATAGATAGATAGATAGATAGATAGATAGATAGATAGATAGATAGATAGATAGATAGATAGATAGATAGATAGATAGATAGATAGATAGATAGATAGATAGATAGATAATCTCAACAAATGATCACACCCTACCTTGGTGAATGGATTACTTGGAGGATTGAAATCATCTGATGACTGATCATCGATGATCGCAGTTGATGATTCCGTTGGGTACAGGATAATATCATCGGGAGATTTGGATGGGATATCATTCAATTCAATATCGGCTGCCTAGATGTTGAACAAAACGATACACATATCAAATGGGTTCAACATTCGTCTATTTATATTTATCTAAAAGTGTAATAAAATGATAACTATATTACAATATATCATTATCTAAAATAAGTCGTCTGTCGAAAAGTTCAACGGTTGAAATGTGTGTGTGCACATTATACATAATGTATAACTGCCCCAATGTGTGAGTTGGCGTCCAGGGACCGGGTGATTAACTGTCATATACGACGGGCGTAAACGTCCAATTTGGAGTTGTCATGTCTTTATTTGTATATGACAAATTTATGTATGTGGTTTACTGTTTTTTTTCTTTCATATAAATACAGTCTTAAATACTTCAAACCACTATACGTATGTCAAATCATGTGAACAAGTGGTATACAGAAACTCGTTTGACGACACATTTTTTTATGGACACCTAAGACTTCAGGCTTTAAAGAGTGTGTCTATACATGTAGACATTGTTAAAATCTTAGCAACCACAAAATTCAAAAGACCAGCATCGATTAATGTACAATTTAACCTATGGTAATTTAGGTATAGGACGAGTCAGGCGCACTATACAAGGGGAAACTAGAAGTAAACACTTCTAATTCTTGTACGTGATTCATCCGGTAGGCCCGTCGTACCGCGACTCTCTATTGTTATACAGTGCAACTATTGTTGACACCTTTTGCATAACTCATACAGTATGCTAGCAGGACTTGTTCCCGCGGAAAAGGTTTTTGCAAGGATTCGTGATATAATGCAGCTAAAATGAATCCATCGCCGCAAAATATACCTTACAAAATACTATAGATGGGATTTGGTACAGGCTACTAGTACTAGATTATGTTAACAATATGAACGTTAACAGGTTGCTAGTTTGAGATTCTATAGACTATAGACTTATATATTATGTATTTGATGAGTTAACTTATTTTTGAGGTGTAATTTTGTATACAGGATATTGCTTTCCAGTATACATTTTTGACTTTTACTTCCATTTTCAAGGTCAGGAGAAGAGAAAAAGTAATGAAAATGTACCAGGACGTATTGTAAAATTGCACCCTATATCTCTGACGTCATTGAAGGAGGCATAATATGGCAATGCAGACTACATGAACACAATGGCAAAAGTAATAGGCAATGCAGTGTCGTTAAGATAACTAAAATCACCGAAGTTTTAAATAAACCATATTCAACAAGGTGATAGTAAGTTAACTGGGACAACACTGCTCTACAATAACTTGTAAAAGAAAGGTCACTTCAGGTAGCACGCTCTTCTCAATGCAGACTCTATTGTTGAAATTGGGTCACGTAAAGTGTATTTGTCATCATCGTTATAGTTGAGCTCTCACCTTTAGAAATCATTATGTACAACATACAGGTATTTGGTTGTTTACAGGGAACTTGCCAATCAATTTTTTTCTCTCTCTCTCTCTAGAAGTTTGGTGGCCATTTTGAACTATAACATGGGTAGATTTGATATCATTCTGTTATCTATTGTAAACTGTTATTAAATTAAGGGCTTGGTAATAACTATTTTTCGCACTTTTTTTGTTAGCCAGATATATAAAAAATTACGAATGAAGTCTGGCGAAACATTGTTTACAGATTATCTATGAGACTGGGACCCGTTAAAATTGATTTTGGTGTCGACCTGTCATTACCATGGTAACCCTATAAGTGAAGTTGACAAATTTAGCCCTAATTGTTTTGTCAGGTAAGTCAAAATGGTATACAAATGGCAGGCACACAAATCCATGGATGACTGCTTGTGAGTATGGGTCAAATGACATTGTAAGAAATTTATTTCTGGTATGGTTACCATAGTAACAAAAATGTCTCCGCTGTCCGAGGTTATGTTTTCACCACAAGAATTGCTCAAATAACAAGTGAAACTCATCATCTACTTCCTATTGTTATTGCATATATGTCAAATTCTTTCATTCATAGGTAATCTTGGTTTACTTTTTCTTCCTATTTATATACCCATATTATGATCACATCACTTAATCTAAAGTTTGACGAATTTCTACGAATTGTAAGATCTAATACATTACTTAAGTAGTATCAAACTTAAATATATTCTTGAAAATTCTATAAGTATATAATTTGTTACCACTTCCATCATTCTTTGTATATCGTTGAATAAATTTGTTCTCCAAGCAATCAAATATTCATTAGACATTTTTTTTCTTTAAAACTGATGATATGATTTAATTCCAAATGATTTGAACACTTTAGTATAATTGTAACTTCCTAAATTCTGATGAACAAAATTGTCCAAGGTGAATTTAAATCAGAGAGATTTAAACAAAGTTTCGGATTTAACATTTTCTCATGTAATACAGACTTTCTGATATTAAACTTTGCTTTCATTGCCTTATTTTTCATTTTTACTTTCCATTTGGCGTATTTTAAATTACACCATGTATATGTACATGTACATATGTATACTGCCTAACTGCTTCAATTACATTATTCTCAAAATAAAATGACTGATTGGCAATGAGACGATTACCCCAATAAAGATCATTGCTTTTGTCTTTTTAGTGTTTAGCAGAAAGACCCCAGGTTTTACTAAATGAGTTTAATTTATTCATACAATTCTGTAAACAATCTGCAGATTAATTTTTTGACATCAGAATTGACTCATCAGCATGTCACAAATAATTTATTTTCAAACCACCCATTTCAATTGGAGAATCTGAAATATTACCGAACATATCTGGAACATCATTAAGAACTATATTAAAAAGTTAAGTGTGGTGAAAGATAGGAACATTGTTTTCTGTATCTGTAACGTAGACGTATGTACGCACCAATACTGGTTGTCGCGTACGTAGTCAAGGGTCGCGTGTGGGGCAATACCATCAAAGTACTAAAAGGGCTAGTATTGATAACATTCAGTGCAGTTTTGAAGGCATGTGTGTTGGATGCACAGCGAACTTCTTGAGGTAGCACATTCCATAGTGGTGTTTTGGCATAAAATGAATGTCGATAGCAGTCTTTATTTGTGGTTATCACTTTGTATTTATGAATGCCTGATTATCTGGTCTAGTACTGAACGTGGAGTATTTGATGGTTGAATGTATTCGTTAATGTTGTTGTTTTACCCCACATGAAGAGAGAAACTCATCTGAAATCCCATTTGCCAATTTCACTTTATACTGAGTGTTGTCATAGATAACTTTATAACATTATAGAAACCTCCTGTTATCCTGCATATTCAGAAATGAACCTTTTTCCCCAAACAGAATCAGATGTTTTTTTCTTTTTCTTTTTTTTCTAGCTAGTTTCTAAAGTCACGTTCTTGATTTAAAGTTACACTGGGTTTACCTTGGCACTGTAGAATTTAGGTCGTTAGCATTTTACTGTCTTTGTGATGTCTACATTTCTATTCTTGCGAACAAAGCATTCCAAGGGTACCAAACGGGGTCACAATTCGTGTGACTATATACATAATCCAAACACTTATCACTCCGCTCTTTGTTCTCCTTTGACATTGAGATATTATAGGTATACAATATGCTGAGATAATGTCTTCCAGCGATCTCACAGGGGAAAAGTACAATGTTAACTGAGTGCAAAATGTGACAGGCAAAAGTTTACCTTTGGCAAGTTTTTTAAACTGATCGTCTGAAACATAGGAGTAACGCCTAGCCTTAGAAATAACATCGCAATATTCCTAGTGCTATTCGACCATTTACAATAGTCGGTGTACGTAAAAAAATAGCCCCATATAGTCCATCGAGGAAATGTGACAGAATAGAAGTTTCCTGTAGTGAACGATACACAATTTACGAGAAAGTTTTCGATTTGACTTGTAGTTTGTTTACAACTTAAAGTAATATTTCAACTGCTCTGAAATACTCGAAATTCTTCTACAGTACAATCTACACATGTTATATATTACATATTCAGATACTAGTATTTACATAGTGAACGTATTGCACCATGTTTACTTACATGCAAACATTAACTTGTAGCATGTGTTACTTTTACTGTATATGCCACAAGGTAAGGCTTATATGGCCCGGACTAGGGTTACTTGTTCCCATACACCACTACTTCAAGTGTGGTATTTCAGCTACTGTTTGATTTGTAAGAATCTTTTAAACTTACCTTCATGGATGACTGGCGAATTCCAACCGAGTCAGAAGCGTTTTCTGGGTTATCGAAATCAACCTGTATTCCCATTGAGAAGGCAACATTAGTGTTTCCTACATCTCTTGACATGGTGGGAATCGTTGTAGTTGTCTCTAATGTGTATCAACTTAAGAGGAGCGAGCTGTCAGATGAAAAGCGAAAATAAGTAAGACTTCACTGCAAGGACATTGCAGTCAAGCCGTATCTAAAACTAACTCTGCCTTACGACTGCACGTATCCCGTCTTCGACAGAACTTTATGATAACATCATTATACCATAAATAATTACCTTGCCGCTGTTATACAGCTACAAAGTTTGCTTTGTGCCACTCGAAGGTGAAACTCTGAAGTAAAATGTCTGCCGTACAGGTATGTCAATTGAATACAACCAACCAAACAATACTTCAAATTTATTTCAGAAACCTTGTGTGACCTTTACGAACAAAGTAACCTCGCTTCCACTCGGTGAACAAAAGAGAACAGACTACTGGCTTTATAAAGAAAACCAAATATTTAGTATACCTACCGCTGTTATGCATGTCAGCAATACAGGTCAAATGTTTTCTGGTTGTGAGAGTACAACGAAAGTGACTATCTAATTAATTGTGACCCGCGCATAATGAATTAACCTTGAAAATTACGGTAAACGATGCCGCCCAGGGGGCAAAGGTTGTCAACATACCTTTTCTGAAAGCTCCGAATGTAATCTTCATGAAAATATCAGTTAGACTTTTCAAAAGAGTAGCATTAAGTTTTTAAAAAACAGTTACCGTGGCAACGACCTTTGAATTTTGCCAGGTCAGTTTCTATTATGAATCTCAATGCCTTTAGAAAGCTATTCGCATGATGTAAATGTGTAAACATATACTTTCAACATAGATCTATGTGACCTTGGTAATTGATGGTCAAGGTCAAATGAAACGTAATACATAAATGACAAAAATGGGAATATATGATATGGTGTTGTGAAAAAGTCAAAAGGCAGCAGTAGTATACTTTTTTGAAATTTTCTTTTGATATATATAAAGAAAGGTATGTTAAAATTTAAGTTGGTCTATTTTTCGATGAATTAGATATGTATATATATATATATATATATATATATATATATATATATATATATATATACACACATCATTGAATTTGCATGCAAATTATAAAGACAATGTCAATTCTTATGTGAACATTTAGAATGTGAACTTAGCAAACGTTTGTGATAGATAGATAGATAGATATATAAATTAATTAGATTACAATGGCAACTGTTTTTTAATACTGTAATATATCCATTTTCACATTTTTCACTAACATGAAATTTATATCTCAGCAATAAAACATGATTGATTACCTATATCTCACTATATGTAAGACAACCATTGACAAAATGTCACAGTCTGATTGCTTTGTTTGTTTTTAAAGTTTGCTTTGTTAGTTTAAATCAGTGCCTCTACTGCTAATAGCAAAAACCAAATGTAAAGAAATATAAATTCTGCTCACAAAATTTACAAAGCAAGCCAAAGCCAGTGTTTTAGACATCAGAATGGAATGAATGATAATCCATATATCCACTTGTATATCTACTTGCCCAACCAACCCGGATATCATTTCAATATGAAAGACCATTTGATTGTTGCCATGGGCGTGGCCTTGTTGCTAGGTAGACATGTATTCACTTTTTTGATACATATCCACTTGCCCAACTAACCCTGTTATCTTTGCAATATAAAAGACAGTTTGGCAGTTCTTATTGGCGTGGTCATGTTGCTAGGCAAACACAGGAACACTTTTTAAATGTTTATCATACAATACCTATCAGTTTTTATCTTTGGCAGACTTTGCAATACACACCATCATTTGATTGTTGCTATGGGTGTGGTCTTGTTGCTAGGCAAATTTCCATACATTGTTTTGAATGTTTATTCATTTGCCCACCCAACAATGTTATCTTTGCAAAATATACTGGCATTGGGCTGTTGCTAAAGGCATGGTCATAGTTTCTAGGGCCAGTTGTGTCAAAATGATTTGAAGAACACTAGTATCTTCAGAATAACACTTTGAGAAAGAGTTCAGCCATATATACCAGGTAATTGTCATGATATAAGTTTCTAACCAAAATTGAGATTTTTAGACCTAATTTGCATATCACTTATTGGATCATTAAGTCATGAATATTTCTTCATCTACATGTCCCCAGATGCACTCTCATTAAATTTCAGCCAAATTTGCCTAGTAAAGTTGGAATAAATATTTTTTACCTAAAACTCACTTTATATGTAGTTTGCATGTCACTCACGGGATCCTGAAGTCCCTTCATCTACACATCCCAAGTCAAAATTTCAGGCCAATCTGCCCAAGAGTTTTTGAGTTTAAGTTTTCTACCAAAAATCACATTTTCGACCCAAACTGCACATCACCGATGTGACCATTTTCATTTGAACAATTTTCACCTACACACCCTAAGTAATGTTTCCATCGAATACCAAGGCAATCCGTCTAGTGTTTTTTTTTACTTTAAGTTGTTTACACACACACACACACACACACACACACACACGCACACTTCACCATGCCTAGTGATTAGCTAACAACTAAACAGCAAAGGTTACAATACAATTTATAAAGTTTTAATACTTAAGTCATTTACAGTTTTTAAAAATCTTGTTTGTTCTGTCAATGAGTTTCCTGAGCCTTATCCTACACATTTTGAGCTATATCTCACAACTTATCAATAATAAAAAAGACTACATTGTTACAAATACACAAATGTATGACCTGGGACAAATCATTACAAAAAAGAATGTCATTAGAAACACCAGCAAAATTACAAGAAATATTGCTAGATGAAGTAAATTACTTGCAAGCCTTGATTTACTTTGTGAGTGAAAGGGCCACTTTTATTGGCTAGAAACCATGTGATGTCTGCTATCTGTATTGTTCATCATGAGAAACATAAAGTGTAGTCGTCAATGCTTTCCAATCAGGGAAACATGAAGTGCGCCCTCTAGTGTCCAACAGAGCTTTTAACTGCCAGTATATGTATATCTGTTAACATAAGGTGGTAGATGCCACTTCACGAAATAAATGTTTTATCTTAAACTTTTCATTCTGGAGAGTAATTTCATAATTTCACATCACATCATTTTTCCTTGGTTGCCAGGAAACACCAACTTGAAACTGTTTTTCACCTCTACTATGATGTCAGTGGAATAGCATTGCATCATGGGTCTAAACAAACCATAATATCTATTAGATGCACACTGAATATTCATGACTATTTATCTAAAGGAAATAAGCTCTTAATTAGGAGTCAACACACTTATCCTATGTACTCATTATCCATACATATCAATTAATTTAGGACTGTTCAAAATTTATAAAAAAGACACCAACATTACTGTGTTGACGACTGATTTAAGGGAAAGGATACCTTGCAAATTAGTTTCATTGAAGTCACTTTAACTTTGCAGTATGAAACTATCATCAATCTGAACTTAGGCAGAAGTGACATTGGAGCTTTGCTACAGAACTTCCATTCAACATATATTATCAACTGCTTGTATTGTTGTACAACAACAACAACAACAACAACAACAACAACAACAACAACAATAACAATAACAACAGGAATAGTTGACACTATGTTTTAATGGAAATTGCCAAGCAATGCCTGTAGTAGGTCACTTTAAACTAAGTTCTGATCAATGCCAGCTCTATACTGATAAGTGAAAGTGAATGAAACCAACGCATTTTATCATGTTTAACATCAGAAGTTTTATTACACATAGTGAATTCACAATGTACAGTTTCCCTGTCATGGAGAACATAGGGTGAGTTAATACATCTTTGATAGCAATATTTTCAACCATCATTTGTTATCGCTAGAACTCAAACTGAGTATTCAGGAATACAAACAAATTCAATGACTAATACTATACCAACAATAGTACAGAAGATAGTTGTAATGTTATAGAAGTAATGCATCATATTATACTAGTCTAAGACTTAGTAAAATCATAGACTGATGTAAGCATTGAAGTAAAAAAGCTGACACACTCAGGTTGTATTCCTAACTTCCTGAGATATTTCTATTGGCACTGCAAAATTCAAATTTAGAAACTGACATTAATACAAGGGTTAAAGTTCTGTGTGTCTAGTATGCAAACTATCAAGGATTTCACCAATTAGATTTTTGAGTCCAGTGAAATACAAATCACCATCATTTTCTTGAGCTTCTTCTAAAGCGAAATCTTCATATTCTTTATGAAGTGAATGTAATGTGTCTTCTAAAGATAACTGTTTATAATACTCTGTACATGGATCCAGCATGATCTTCATAGCATGGAGAACTTTCTCCCTGTGGTCATGTTCAGGAACCAATAAAAGTGTTGGTATAAGTTGACACCAGCCCTGCTCTATCATGGCTGGTAGGAGAGGGATCCTGTCATGAAAGTACAAAATGTGTAATGTTTCTCAATGAAGTGTGCCCTCTAGTGATGATAACTTTTGACTGCAAGTTTTCAAAACACCATCCTTGTCAAATTTCGCACCAGCACCCACATAGTTTTACAGTTTAACTTTTACATCAAAAATAACATATTTATGGTGTAATCATTTCGATTTCAATCCTATTAAACATCCAAACTGACATCCCAACAAATACCAAAACAATTAGCCAGGTGGTTTTTACAATAAGTTGTTCACACACACACACACACACACACACACACACACACACACACACACACACACACACACACACACACACACACACACACCTAATAAAGTATATGTACTTACATATGATACTGTCTTTGTCTTTCTTTAGTAACATCATCTGTTATGTCTGTATTCTCAAAGGTTTTCTATGAAAAAATGTCAGACAACATTAGTTCTTAGATTTATGATTTGATGATACCATATAATAACATACATGGTATAGAATACATTATAATGTGTTTATCATATCAATTGATTTTTATGTCCATTAGGGAAGCCTTAGTTAATTCTGCATTTCTCATAACTCAACCAACCCTACCCCTGGTATATCTCTTCAATCTGGTGGAATAATTTTAAAAATTGATGCCCTCTATGTCAGAATTTGAAACTAATCACAATGTCACTGATGGTAAGATGGCAGCCACGCGCATGCATCTTAGCAAAACTTATCGTTTATTGCTGAAATATGGGAACTCTAATAAAACAGATTCAAAGTTTCCTTCTGACTTTAATTGTCATTTCTAAGTCATTCAGACTGTTAAAATACAGGGGGTATGGTTATCAGTTAAATGTATCACTAACATGTACACATACTTTTATTCACTTTTTAACAAAATTATAACGTTAGGATGAGAAACTAGAAATAACTAAGGCTGCACAATCAAAACTAGTTAGCATTTAAACTAACTACATTTACATATCTCAGGTCAATAAATCACTTTGTATCAGTGTTTTAATAGAAGCAAGTTTGATACATGATAAGGAAAACTGACAACTTCAAAGTTAGACTTTTACCCTGAAGTCAGTCTTGTCTCTGTATACTGATATTTGACTGAACTTGTCTTACTGCTTAACCCAGTCTGATTAAAATCTGATGTAGTGTACATGGCGTGATTTCTTTTTGGTTGTTTATTGTCGTTTGTTCTTTTGAGCACTCGTTACATACTTCTGACACATTACCAAATTCCCAAACCACACGAGCGCACTGAGTGAATTCACTCAACAAATGAGAACGCATACTATGCTGAAACATATGAATGCAGTACTTCAGAGCGCTCTGTTCAAAAAGAGCATGAGCACAGAGCGCAGAAAACCATGTTGTTGTTATTGTTTGGTGGTTCGCTTTCTTTCAATTTTGAACGTTGAGTGTACTATATTGTAAGACGGATTCTGGTTGGCTACTTGTAAGTATGAGATTGGGTTTGGGAAAACCTATGGTATTGTGTCAGATTTATGTAACGGGTGTTCACAAACAAACAAACGACAGCAAATGTAACAGCCAAAAAGGAAATTGTGGCGTGTACACTACATCGGTTTTTAATCCAATTGTGCTTAACCCTGCCATAATTTAAATATGCTTCCTGAAAAGATATAAACCCTTTTCATGTAAATAAATCTGCTATTGCATCCTTAGACTATTGTTTCTTGTTTTTATCCTTTTGTCTCTTCTTTCTGTGTATTATGTAGTATTTTCATAAGTTACTAAAATACATATCCAAAAAACAGCAACTTTTTTTTTTAATAACAAAGATTGATAATGAATCCAAACATGAATAAAATACCCAATGTCTGTAGGATAACAGGGAGTTTTGAAATACTAAACATGGAATATACATGCATGGTTTCTCACCTGTTCAACAAGTAAATCATGAAGTAATGTGGTAGCTTTTACTTTCAAAGGTAAAACATTTGAATCGGTTTCTCTGAATAGTGATGATAATGAACTTAGTCCTCCAAGCTCCAAAAATCTCTTCTGTGCAAACGGGAACTGTCTAATGAGTGAGGATATCGCATATAGGACTTTCTTTTTGACGACTATAGGTTGATTGCCAGACATTAAACGTAGTAACAGTTGTATGGCACCTCTTTCTACAGCTTCTACTTGAACAGTTGGATTGCTATAAATGAACATACAGAGTTGTTATTGCTTTTACAAAACATTGCAATCCATGCTGATGAAGTTTCAACTTTTTTAGCACCAAAAAAAATACTTCGCACCCCCCCACCCCCACCCCCACCCCCTGTACACACTTTTTGACAATACCACATAAATACCACTTTATGTGCAGTCATACCACTCTTGGCACTATTGATTGCTACTGTACTACGGTAAGTCGGTAGCAGTGTGGTTATCTTGTGTGCTTCTCACAAGTCTTGGGTCAGTCCCACCCAGCATCAGATTAAGACTTAACTAAATCTATATGTAAGAAGGGTGACCGTGATGTTCATTTTCACCCTTCCAAACAGCACAGAATTTCCTCAAGTACTTTGGTTTCCTATTGCTTTAACACTAGGGTAGTATAGGGCACTGTACATTTGGTGAAGATATCTCAATTCCCAAATTTGATTTTGGGTCAAAAATGTGCATTATTCAATAAGAATTACTTGTGTTTACATAGTGAACGGAAGAGTTGTATGTATGGAGTTACAGGAACACTCATAATTTCAGAGAATCATGTTAAAGAATCATTTTCAGAGAAGCTAAGTGGTATTGGTTGACAACCATTATATATCCTACTATTATATGTAAAGACATTGTTTTATGATAGTCAGAAAGATACAATGTTAGCACCATGCTATTGGCTATCACTAACAAAGTGAAAGGTGTTGGCTGAAGTGTGAGGGCGCCCTACACAGTGTACCTTACAGCCTTAGCTATGTTTAGCACCGACTCACACAATTTATACAAACTTCATAATTGTAGAGTCTGGAAGAGGTTTTATGCAAATGTTGCTCCTATTACCATCAACGTTGGTGGAAAAGTCAAGTTTATCACATTTTTCACGACATACACATTTTGTATACCACAGAGCACATAGAGCGAGTTACTTACAAGATGAGTAGATACATATCACATCTTTGAATTTATACCCGAGACACACAAGCCAGGTTGAATGGGTTCAGACAAAAAAATATGGGTGTTTATACCCTGACCGTTCTAAGTCATGACAACTCATGTCAACGTAATTGCTTTGAATTTGCAGTCCTGAAAATATGAGTCCAAATATTCTAAATTATCATTACTTCCCTGACATTTATCCTTTTATATCCTTCCCAAATGTTTTTCTCTGTCCAGTCGGAAAAGACTTGTGACCTAGCAAGGCCCCTTAGGTTACTCCTATTTCCCTTGGCTGAATGAAGAGAATATTGAATACCATATCTAAATACAAGTTACCTTTGTACAGCTGATCCAAGGACAAATGCTGATTCCTGGCGTATGACATCTACTGTGTCATTGAGTCCTTTAATTATCAGATCTAAACCACCAAGTGAAACCAAATCACGGGCATTGTCAATCTGAAAGATCAAATTAACACAAGTACAGCAAATTCTAACAATTTCAATTATAATGCATTTGATAGTTGGCTTTATATGTTCTGACCATACTGATGTACTATATGCTTTATCAGGGTCCTGGGACATAGAAACACAAAACAGTATATATATTTGACACCTACAACCAAACACAGGCACATGTACATTATACACATCATAGTTTCCATAAGTATTCAAATTAACTTAATTATATTAGGTGCAGCCAATGAAGGTGTTTGTGCAAAAAGCTGTTCATACATGATTTTTCAGTGGGAGGGAATTTTTTTGTACTGGTCAGTGGGAGGGGAAAACATCTGGTATTTCAGTGGCAATATTTGGATATCAGCTAGTAGGTAAGGGGACAAGGGAAAGGTATTTGCAATGAGTGTTATTAAATTTATATCAGTGGAATTTGATATAAAAATATAATAACCTGAGTGGTTTGTTGATGTCTTTTATGACATATCGCAACTATCAATATCTTTTTGGAAGAGAAGATGAAACTGAAAGATCGGGTGGCAAGGGGCAGTGAGGAGTATGCTGATATAGGAGAATGGGGAAACAGATACATATTTCTGGGTAGATTGCATGTGGATCAAGAAGGAGGGCAAATCGTGAAGTGTTCAATTGGCACATTACAACAGTTTTCACTTTCACATTTAATTGATGATACATGTTTAACTAAAAATTGCATCAACACAGTTTATTAAAGTGGCACAAACTGAGTTTATAAAATTTTTACTCAAGTGAAAATACTTACACAAAATCTCAGTTTAACTCTACTAGTACACGTACATTGTATACTGTTGATGTCAATGCATACATTCTATAACATTACAATTGTCATCTTAACATTTGTTAGTCCAGTCGATTGCATAGCAGGGGATTTCTGCGACATTTTTAAAATAAAAATTATGTCATCTGCCCATGTATAGAAGATATTTTGATACCAGGTTTGTGTTCAGTCAGTTGTAAGTGATGGTTGCATATACTTTGCAGTATGTATAACACTAAAAGTGCCTTTTAAAGATGCAGCAATATTTGACTCCAAAATGTATCAACTCAGTTTGTGCTCCTTTAACTGTTTTGGTGGGTTTTTAAAAAAAAATGAATTCAGAGTATTTCTTCATTCTCTGCACCTGTTATATATGGTGCTACAAGAATTGCCTACAAAGAGTACTGAACATAAAGAGAGAAGACAAGAAATTATACTACAAACCTGGTGAGCATAATATTCTAAGTCCTGTAAAGCAGTTTGTCTGTCTTCAATTGTAGCTCCATCATTTTTATATTTATCCAATAACTTAACAATGATTTCAGCATCGGTTTCAATGTTAATATTCATATCTTCAAAGTCTTTCTTCAAATCATCATATGAACGGAATTGTTTTTTGATCTCCTCTTCATGGCCCTGTTACAACACAGAATAAATCAAAATGGATTCCGCTTGTTATTGGTACACATGATGATGCTATCAGTTTCATATGGCTACAACAGAGCTAAGTCTGCCCCACAATACCATTAAAATCATGAAACCTTTAACAAAAATCTTACTAACACTGCCACATTTTATCATTTTGCATGCAACAAAAATGCTCTGTTAATCAGCATTTTGTTGAGCCACACAATACAATGTAACACTGTTAATCAGCTTTTTGTTGCGCCAGACTATACAATGTATTATTACATATATACCAGAGATTACTTACACTAGTGCATGCACACATACTAGTGGTATTTGCATTGCAGTGCAATACTGGAAATGTTATTGCATACATGTATGCAAATGATATGCAAATGAGGATCCGATCTTTCGTTGAACACAAAAGTGTGTGATCACACAGTGTAATTTTTACAGAAATTTGCTGTTGCCGATAAACATATTTAATAATAACAGGCTGTAGAGGACACTGCAAGCACTCACTGCAATTACCCCAAGTATGCCACACTTGCACTAGTGCATCATGGGGGTTCGGTCATATCACTGTTTAGTAAGATTTTCATCAAACTAGATGACATTTTGTTGTAGTTCTGTTGATTTTAATTGTAAGTGAAATTAGATCCTACTTTGTGGTTTTTAATTAACAGAAAACTAAAACATTTTGATGTCAAGGTATCTGTTTTTCAACTGGTTTTGAATCTTACTTAAAGTGGCACACTGTAACAGTCATTGGTGTTTTTTACTTCATCAGTTTACAAACTACATAAACAACAATTCAACTGATCTAGTATAATGTCAATGTCAATGGCATTAGAGATTGTTTTCTGGCAAGTTTAGACCACTAGATGGCTTGTTTTACTCGACAGTTTAATTCTTTGTGTGTGTATTCAAATTATATCAAACTGTGTTCATAATTCTAACTTCACTTTGAAATAGTATAGTACATAGTAGCTCACCAAATCGACACCATGGCTTCATCGGTGTTTCTGATCAGTTTGGTGAGCTACTAGTATTCCTTGGTGCAAACTGAAATTAAATCAAGGCACAACCACTTTGGTATAAAATTGAGGGTGCCTTTAGTGTACCTCTTTCCTGCTTCTATTTGTACGGGTGAAGTAGTCTCTTACGATTTATAAACACAGACCGAACATTTGCACAGATGAGCTTTCACCATTCTATATCAACCTGTTTACCTATTATGCCTAAGTACCAGTGTGACTTGCATCAAAACGAAGTGATGTCTAAAAAGTAGAACAGTGTTACACCATACCTCAATTTCATGCTTAACATCATCTTGTTTTGCTTTGAAAAGTTTCAAGGCATCTTTCAGTTCTTCCTTGCTGAATGACTTCTTGTCAGTGTTCACCACTCCCATCCTTTCCCCTTCTTTCCAATATTTCATTCCATCATCATTCTCCTTATCCTCTTCATCCATTAATTTGGCTTCCTTCAGTCCAGTTTCTAGATTAATCCTGACATGTAAACCAGCTGGTATAGCTTGTCCTAAAACACAAAAGTGTTCAACTATTATACAGTAATCATGTTCATGCAGTGTCAATCATCAGACATATTTGGAGAGCCACATTCAACCAAGAAACATAAACTTGAACTGAGAAATAAGTATAATCTCTGGTCAATAATACTGTAAATTTAAATTATGATGGGTAGGCACAAAGAAATCTATACTATAAACAGTAAGCATGAAATTCAAATGACCTATCTCAAGATTTACTGTAAAGATCTAGTTGTACTTCTCACCCATTGTGGTTTATTACTGACACTAAAAATAAATTGGACAGATGGTGCTTTAAGCAATATCTAATTTCTGTTGATGTTACTAGGTTGAATGTGGCCATTTGATCATTGAAGCTCAGGAATGCAATTATCATTTCTGCTATTAATATATACACTGTCATATTTCAGTAAGTGAGTTTTTATCCTTGATAACTTTATAGTTGAAGAGATTAAACTTCGTGTAATCATTTCATTGGTCGATATCAGTTGAACCAGAGTAAGGTCTACACAGGTTGAACAAGAATGGAGAATAGACCTACTTTACAATAGATAAACATTTTTATTCAAGCTAGGGAGTTCGGTTATGGACAGGCAATACCTCGCACAAAGATTTGTACGTTGTGTCTCCTTCAATAGGTGAACGTTGTTATTACACGTGTCCAAGTCATTTTAGCTTCTGGTCTACATCTAGTATCTGACATTTATTTGAGATTGACTTGAAGTGCAAAAATAATGATCACTTGTTCTTTACCTGGTTTAATTGTCTGCCAATCCTTCGTTGGGTAGAATACTTCTAGTTCTTCATCCTCGCCATCGGCCAGAGTAACGTACCCATCCCCCTCTTCGTCATCATCAGTTTCAACTGCTACGACGGCAGTCTGTTTCGCACGCCACTTGTCAATTTCTTCGTCATCGAGTTTTTTCTGCTGGCCCGCCAAATTTGCTTCGTGGCTTATAACTTTCGTGATGCCATAGATAATACAGAATATGGATAGAAATACCCAAAGGCATTGTCGTGCGTTCATGATTCTACGGTATTTGAGTTAAAATTCAAAACAGCTTTCATAAATCGAAACTTGACGAAAGGTTGAAAATTGATTGGAATATTCAAGTTGTACACGTCGGACCTGACACAAAATGCACACTTTCAAAATTTCTTGTCGTAGTTTTGACTAGACGAAACGATCTTCTCCCCTCTCTGAAATGAACTGCGTTCTATTTAAAGAAATAACAGCATAAATGGTTAGATATGAGCTGTAACTACCACGAAAGGACACGTCAACCTTCCGCGCTACGGCTTTGTTATGATGACCTCCCTTGACCCCTGACCTTTCACATCCGCACCAATCACAGAAATTATTTCAGATAGTAAATTACAATTTTGTGAAAGTTATGCAAGGTTATTTCAAGATGAAATAGAGCTAGAAATAAATAGGATTCAAGAAATATACTTCGAAGATTAGAGACAAAAAATCGACTGCAGAAGTCGCAAGCTAAGATTGGTGCTGCGATTTCACAACCATTATGCGCATGCTCAGTGGCCCAACTGCTTCAAAACACGTGTAGGGGAGCTGTACTAATTCAGAAGACGTAAATTTTAGAAGTAACTAGAAACTAGTTTTCAGACAGAATGGAAGCAAATGAATATTTTTGGGGTGAGTAGTGAATGGGCAATATCCCAAACAGTTTAGTAGTATAGTTGTTGATCTCATTTAAGTCGAGACGTCGTATAAAATGCTGTTCTGGCCTGTTAACCGTTAACCGTTAGTTTTAAAGCATACAGCACCACGTGTGAATCAATTAGTAGTACTGATTGTTCTGTAAAGCGATGTATCATTAAGTTTCCTCACCTTTCTTCATTATTTAATATTCTCTAAAATCACTGAATTGGTGTGAAATCGGACGGCTCTTCATTACAATCACCCTATTAACACAGCCAATTGAGTCATTTACATGAATACAATCTTAAACAACCAACCTAACATTAACAAGCACAGTGTCGAGTAACATGAGTAAAGCATACAAAAATAAGGTGCAGAAATCGTGAATACAACCCTTTGAAATTGATGAGTATAGTAATCAGAAGGTTTTGATATTTTTTACCTACAGGTGCTGAACTTCGCGAGGGTAAGACCATAGTAAAATGGTCTCCAGAAAGTGAATCTGCTGATGATGATCTTCGGCAGTTGTTGGAGGTTCAACAGGTAAATTATTAGTCCTGCTGGCAGACGGATTATGGAACTTGCTTCTGGCATTGTGACTAAACAGATGAAAGAAGAAAAGGGACAGTGTCAGAATTGAGTCCCAATTTAATCTATCTGCAAACAGGACTAGTAGTAGGAGTACACTATTATCTGCCTTGCATCAGCTGATCGTACAGCATCATATGCTGCTTACAGGACTGTAGTTCTACTGATCAATTCTGACCATTGTCACTTGGCAATCAGAATCAAAGTTCAGAAGTACAGTCAAGCAAGTGAGGCTATAAATTGTAACTTAGAACAGAATTTAACCTTACTGCTTAGCAAGGGAATTAAATCTTATCACACTAGTTTAGTAGACAGAACTAATGTGGTAGACCTATCATTAATGTGTAATCAGGTACTATATAGGTAATACAATATTAAACCAAGGGTAAATACTACTTTGGCAACTAAGGTTTTGGTTTGCGAAGATCTACTCAAATGAAAGCTAAATGTTGTTCATTGTAGTAGATTATACAAGTGAGTATTAGCAGGGCCTCTATTGCTCAGATATATACTCACCCTGTAATCAAGATAGTGTAAACATTGGAAATTCTCAAAAATGTACACTGCAAGACCACTGAAGTCATTGGAAATGTCACCCTACTGTGAGTACAATTAAACCAGTGTCTATTCAATACCATATATCAATATGTCACAACTATAGTGTAAACCAAGATTTCAGGTTGCCAGAGTAGTATTCAGAAAAGTAGATTATTAGTTAACTAGAGTCAAATTGTATTTAACTTTCAAGCTACTTAGGGTTATTTGGCCAAGGACAGGTTAAAGATAAAGAATGGATAATGGATTATTTAGAACCTAAAACTTTTGCAGTGGTGTGTTACATATCTTTGATTTACATGTGTGTTATGATGTTTACAAACAATTAAGAGTTTGACACTCAAACTTTTGTGGTTTTTGTCAAGCATCATGTGTAATCCCAAGGTATATTTTGTATTGATCTGTTCTCTTGTACTGATTTGCTTTTCATATTGTCCTGCTTCGCCCAGTAAAGTGTCGTGGTTGTCAAGTCAAATGTGCACATCTGGGATCCTCTCCTGGGGCGGTACCAGTGGTCAGCTCTGGTAGGGTGCTGGAAACCCCAGGCCCCATTTTAGACTCAATTTTTCCAAAAATCAATACCCCATTTTAGACCATTACACTTACCGGTTTTTGAAAGCTGAAAGTTTAGACCAAAATACATTTTCCTTAGGAGGCAACATTTTGGGGCAATTAATGGCAGGTATGATTTGGTAAAGGACAATGGACCACATTTTAGACTAAGCAAAATCGAAAATAATGCAAAGTGAACTGTCGCTGTTTTACACTTCAGCTTGAAAAAAACAGACCCCATTTTAGACAGAATAGACCAAATCCCTCCACCTGGGGTTTTCATTGGTCCCACACTCCAACCAGAGCTACCCACTAATTCCCCTCCTACTCCCTCAGGTATAGGTTTCCTTGAATATATTCATTAGATTGGTAACACTGTATGAAGTTCAATTCTAATAGCTTGTTGCCTAGCAATAACAACTCGCAAACACAATTTGACAAAACCTAGCATTGTAGTAATCATTACCTGAAATCGCTCTTACAAGTTATGTAGTTGTTGGTTGTGCTTGTCATATCAGAATTAAACTTTAAAAGGAACTTAGTTTAACGGTATAAATGGAAAAATGCACACCACAAGTAAAATTCAAAATAAAAGAATATAATTATTGAATATATGTCTGGTACATTTGTAATCCAGTTTACTTACGTCTATTTGCTATACCTTGTTTTCTTTGATAGGCAGTACTTGGTGGTAAGGCAGTGAAAGGTCAAAGAAACATAGTGGAAGTTACAACCAAAGGTTACAAAGACACACTAATCAAGCAGCCAGTGTTGTCACTTGAACTTGGCAAAGAGAATCAGGTAAGTTGGTGTCTATGTTTAAATCAGAATCTCCCCAATCAAGCTACTGAGGGCGACAAACCATCTTGTGAATTCTGAAATCTGAGTACATTTGTATCATATTCAAATAATGAAAGTCATATTCCAAACTGTGATTTTGTACATTGTATGAAAACAGATCCCAGCTGCACATACTCTTTACATGATATATTCAGCAATGTCAGAAAGTGACTTTTCATGTCTATGAGCTACTGGATGGGGTGGGGTAGGGAGGAGGGTTACTTCTTGTAATTGGATAGTATATGTGCCACCTTCTGGGATGTTTTGTTTTAGCTGTTTAGTCTAAAATAAGGATTAAAGGTTGGTTTGTCAGGTGAAGAGTCACTCACACTATTTTTTATTGTGTTTCATCTAATTTTTAGTTCTGATGGGTGCACAGTTGTTTTATATCCAGCTTTAACACTCTCTGAGATGTTTTTGTTTTATTTCTCCCCATGTTGAAATGTCCTGAAATTCCTGTATTGCCTAAATTGAGGTATTCACTTTTTACGTTACATGAAGTCTGGGATTGGCAGCAGGACGGCACACCACTACTAGATACTGATTAGTGTACAAAAGCCCAGCTGTTTGCAGAATCATAGTCAGACCCGAAATGAATGGATCACATGATTTATTGTAAAGCCATGTTTGATGTACTAATTATACTTATTTTTTTTCATTTTCTCCAGTGTCATTTGAGCCTCAGTTTTCGTCCACCTGTAACATTTAAGCTTACTGCCGGATCAGGACCAGTGTATTTAGCAGGCAGACATCTGATGGGTCAGTATTTTATTCAGCAAGGCTTTGCAACTCTAGAGGGCGCCAAACACAACTTAGAACAGATACAAAGCTTATACAATGGGTTATCTTTTACACAATTGTATAGTTTCAGATGGAGGTGTACGTGTTGTGTCATATTAATTCAAAATGCTACCAATTTGTCCTTTCATTTGATATTCAGATAAAATGAATGGAACTGAGATACTAGGGTTAGGGATGTTAGATATCAAATTGATTAAAATGTTTATAGAGTTTTTTTCCATTGCAAATTGTAGGTTTGGCTCAGTGTACTTCTGATGTGCTGAAAGATCAGACATTAAAGTGGCCATTATTGGTATTTATTTTGGACTTTGTATTCAAAACAACTTTATATTTTCCAACTTGAAAAAGCGATATCGTTATCAAACAACATATACCAAGTCCTTGTTTGTCACTCAATGAATTGTGCTATTGTAATGCTACAAAAATCCTAGCCAGTAACTAGTGACTGCTCAAACAGTTCTTTGTTTTAGGGCAGAAAAAAAAGACTTTCCCCCCTCTGTGTCACGTAAACAAGGAAAATGGTTAGACCTAGGGATGTTTATGAGTTGATGTGGTGATCACAACTTGATGCAATGTGTCTTGGTTGTTTCAACAAAAACACCTTCATTCCATACCAGACAAGCAATGAACTTAAATCCATTCTTTTTTATTGACATTTTAGAAGTAGAGTTAGGAGGGATTGATGACAGCTATTTTGAAGAAGCAGAAGACGAGGAGGAGGAGGAAGAAGAAGAAGAAGAAGAAGACGAGGATGAGGACGAGGAGGAGGAGGAAGAGGAGAAGGAAAGTGGTGCTTCTCCAGATTTGCCCAAATCAAGGAAACGACAAGCAGCAACACCTGTTGAAAAAGCAAAGAAGGTAAACATGATACTTAATTGTTCCCTGTCAACAGACTGAAATTTTATTTTGTCCCATAACCCTACAGACAACACAATTTTCTTAATGATTTTCTCAATGTGATGTTTAAAATGTAAAAATAACTGATATCTGTAAAGTGTTATGATCTGTTCACTATTAGACTGAGACTTAACTGATATCTGTAAAGTGTTATGATCTGTTCACTATTAGACTAAGACTTAACTGATATCTGTAAAGTGTTATGATCTGTTCACTATTAGACTGAGACTGAACTGATATCTGTAAAGTGTTATGATCTGTTCACTATTAGACTGAGACTTAACTGATATCTGTAAAGTGTTATGATCTGTTCACTATTAGACTAAGACTGAACTGATATCTGTAAAGTGTTATGATCAGTTCACTATTAGACTGAGACTGAACTGATATCTGTAAAGTGTTATGATCTGTTCACTATTAGACAGAGACTTAACGTATATCTGTAAAGTGCTATGATCTGTTCACTATTAGACTGAGACTTAACTGATATCTGTAAAGTGCTATGATCTGTTCACTATTAGACTGAGACTTAACTTATATCTGTAAAGTGCTATGATCTGTTCACTATTAGACAGAGACTTAACTTATATCTGTAAAGTGCTATGATCTGTTCACTATTAGACTGAGACTTAACTTATATCTGTAAAGTGCTATGATCTGTTCACTATTAGACAGAGACTTAACGTATATCTGTAAAGTGCTATGATCTGTTCACTATTAGACTGAGACTTAACTTATATCTGTAAAGTGTTATGATCTGTTTACTATTAGACCGAGACTTCACTGATATCTGTGAAGTGATGTGATCTGTTCACTATTAGACTGAGACTTAACTGATATCTGTAAAGTGTTATGATCTGTTCACTATTAGACCGAGACTTAACTTATATCTGTAAAGTGTTATGATCTGTTCACTATTAGACCGAGACTTCACTGATATCTGTAAAGTGCTGTGATCTGTTCACTATTAGACCGAGACTTAACTGATATCTGTAAAGTGCTGTGATCTGTTCACTATTAGACCGAGACTTAACTGATATCTGTAAAGTGTTCTGATCTGTTCACTATTAGACCGAGACTTAACTTATATCTGTAAAGTGTTATGATCTGTTCACTATTAGACTGAGACTGAACTGATATCTGTAAAGTGTTATGATCTGTTCACTATTAGACTGAGACTGAACTGATATCTGTAAAGTGTTATGATCTGTTCACTATTAGACTGGGACTTCACTGATATCTGTAAAGTGTTATGATCTGTTCACTATTAGACTGAGACTGAACTGATATCTGTAAAGTGCTATGATCTGTTCACTATTAGACTGAGACTTAACTGATATCTGTAAAGTGCTATGATCTGTTCACTATTAGACTGAGACTTAACTGATATCTGTAAAGTGCTGTGATCTGTTCACTATTAGACCGAGACTTAACTTATATCTGTAAAGTGCTATGATCTGTTCACTATTAGACTGAGACTTAACTGATATCTGTAAAGTGCTATGATCTGTTCACTATTAGACTGAGACTTAACTTATATCTGTAAAGTGCTATGATCTGTTCACTATTAGACTGAGACTGAACTGATATCTGTAAAGTGCTATGATCTGTTCACTATTAGACTGATACTTAACTTATATCTGTAAAGTGTTATGATTTGTTCACTATTAGACTGAGACTTAACTTATATCTGTAAAGTGCTATGATCTGTTCACTATTAGACCGAGACTTAACGTATATCTGTAAAGTGCTATGATCTGTTCACTATTAGACCGAGACTTAACTTATATCTGTAAAGTGCTATGATCTGTTCACTATTAGACCGAGACTTAACTTATATCTGTAAAGTGCTATGATCTGTTCACTATTAGACAGAGACTTAACGTATATCTGTAAAGTGCTATGATCTGTTCACTATTAGACTGAGACTTCACTGATATCTGTAAAGTGCTGTGATCTGTTCACTATTAGACCGAGACTTAACTGATATCTGTAAAGTGCTGTGATCTGTTCACTATTAGACCGAGACTTAACTGATATCTGTAAAGTGTTCTGATCTGTTCACTATTAGACCGAGACTTAACTTATATCTGTAAAGTGTTATGATCTGTTCACTATTAGACTGAGACTGAACTGATATCTGTAAAGTGTTATGATCTGTTCACTATTAGACTGAGACTGAACTGATATCTGTAAAGTGTTATGATCTGTTCACTATTAGACTGGGACTTCACTGATATCTGTAAAGTGTTATGATCTGTTCACTATTAGACTGAGACTGAACTGATATCTGTAAAGTGCTGTGATCCGTTCACTATTAGACCAAGACTGAACTGATATCTGTAAAGTGCTGTGATCCGTTCACTATTAGACTGGGACTTCACTGATATCTGTAAAGTGTTATGATCTGTTCACTATTAGACTGAGACTTAACTGATATCTGTAAAGTGCTGTGATCTGTTCACTATTAGACTAAGACTTAACTGATATCTGTAAAGTGTTATGATCTGTTCACTATTAGACCGAGACTAAACTGATATCTGTAAAGTGCTGTGATCTGTTCACTATTAGACTAAGACTTAACTGATATCTGTAAAGTGTTATGATTTGTTCACTATTAGACTGAGACTGAACTGATATCTGTAAAGTGCTGAGATCTGTTCACTATTAGACTGAGACTTAACTGATGTCTGTAAAGTGTTATGATCTGTTCACTATTAGACTAAGACTGAACTGATATCTGTAAAGTGTTATGATCTCTTCACTATTAGACTGAGACTTAACTGATATCTGTAAAGTGTTATGATCTGTTCACTATTAGACTGAGACTTAACTGATGTCTGTAAAGTGTTATGATCTGTTCACTATTACTAGTATTAGACTGAGACTAAGTTTGTAATGTGTTATTGAATGTATAATTGTGAATGAGGTATACAAATCCCCCATAGTAAGTAGAATACCCCACAGTTCTCCCTGATTTGTTCGTAGACATTATGCTTTGAATTCAGGAAATCTTGCCAGTGTACATTGACATATTTTAAATGAGTTGCCACTGGTTGGTTTCTAGATATTGTACCATTTGACTGCTGAAATGCAGAGCTTCAGTGCCGCAGACATGAAACCATCTTTAAGCACACATTGTTATGAAAAACTGAAGAATTGGTCACATAACCATCTGTAAACTGCAAATTTTAACAGTTAACAGTTTACCGACTCATTAAAAATGAAATGGTTGACAAATAGAGGACAGTTTCATTGATAACAAGTTTGTGGACAATTTCATTGTCTAAAATAGGAAAGGGTATTGCTGAATCATGGAATTGAGAGCATGGTTGAAACAATATGGACGAGACAGAGAGGAATATAAGGGCTGTTTTATGTAAGACCAATTTTAGTACGTAAAGCTAAGAAGGAACTAAGACAGACAGCGTAGATTGATTCTAAGGTAGTTAAAATGATAACTTGGCATTCTTAATTCTTCTTATGATATTCATATTTTGTCTCCGTAGGTGGCTAAGTTGGATCTGAGTAAAACTCCAGAAGAAGATGACGAAGATGATGATGATGAGGAAGAGGATGATAGTGAAGAAGAATCAGATGATTCTGATAGTGATCTAACAGAAGAAATGAAGAAAAGGGTAAGAACTGTTGACTTGTTGATGTTAACAACATGACTCACTGTATGTCAGACTTTTGACAGTTTTCATTGTGAAACAATTCTGAGATGTCTGGAATTTAAAATTCTTGTCAAAACCAACTAGACCAGGACAAGGGGAAATTGAAATCCACTAATCCTGCTTGGAAATCTACTAGTCCTCATTTTGTTTCTTATAAAGTCTGTTTACAGTTAGTACGTAAAGCTGAGAATGAACTAAGTAAATAGGAGAGTGTACAGATTGCTTAACTTAGTTAAAATGATAAGTTGGCCTTCTTAATTCTTCATATGATATTCAAATGTTGTCTCTGTAAGTGGCTAAGTTAGATCTGAGTAAAAATTGCAAAATGGCATCGTCACTAGTTCGACGATGTTTACATCGCAAATCACATCCAAAATAGATAAATTACGACTATAATTCTACTGCAGAAACAAAACGGAGTAGTTATTCTTTGAGAATAAGTATATATTTTATGCTCCCATTTATATTTATTGGTTCCAGTGTTAAAAATTGACATGACAACGTACCTACGCCCTACTGTCCATAGTATATACAACACTATGCTTGAACAAATGTATATATATTATTTTCTGTTCAAAAACAGTCATTTGGCTTTGCGTTGTATATGTATGTAGTGTTATATCATTATCCAAACACACCCTCATGTATGAAAACTTGGTTTTATGGTTTTATTCTGGTCACCTATTCCTTACAGCTTTTTGATGATGAAGCCATGGAAGAAGATGATGAGGATGATGACACGTATGATGAAGAAGACAGTGATGATAGTGATGATGAAGATGATGATGATGATGAAGATGATGAAGAGGGAGACAGTGACGATTGGGAAGACGCAGACAGGTAAGATGATTTGATATGGTGGATGTTTATATCACAATTTTAATTCATTATTTGTCATAGCCCCAATTTTAGGATACCTAATTTGTGAGATTTAAACTGGTTGTTATGGTAAGTGCTCAGGATTAGCGGTTAGAAGGTCATGGGTTTGAATCCCACTGGAGATGGGGGGGGGGGGGGTGGTGTGTGTGTGTTACTATGACCAACCCAAACCCAGGGTGAGTGTTCTACAATCTCAATTGGTAGGCTGTACCACTCAACCATGTCTCACTAACAAGACGAGTGTGAACTTGGAGGGACATATGTGCTATGTTTGCCGCGCCTAGGATAGCATGGCATGTGAACAGTTGAGAAAAGCCCTGGCAGTTCAACAGTGAATAACATGATATGGAGCATGCAACATAGCCTGGTCACATAATCCCAAAACCTGAATGGATTCCTGTAGAAATGTATGAGATTATGTTTATGTGTGTATATGTCTGCATAGAAAGAAAATCAATCTGAACATTTCCCAGCACCAAGAAAGAAAAAAATCATATAAAGTCCAGTACTACAACTGAATCTGAGAATGGAGGAGTCTTGTATTAAACAATTCAAACTATGTCATCTGAAATATAGCCCTGTGGTGTAACTAATATTTAACTGATATTGCAACATTTCATTGTCTGGCTTTCTGTCTTGCCAGAGTAATATTATTTGGTTTATTATATACATAGACCCTCATATTCCCAGGGTGTGACGTCAAAGTATAGTAATGTGAAATCCATACATGTCATATTCCTATGTTTTGACATCACAGTATATAGTAGATTACCGAACATCAACCATCATCATCTGTGTATAACAGTGAACAAATACACCTCTTTTGGACACATCTATCATCTTTCGTACCGCCACTAACGTACGTAGACATGCCATAAACATTACAACATAGTAAAAACCTCCATTTGTGATATGTAGTTGCACAACACAGTGAAATTATTGTCTGTTAAATTCAACTATCGATCAAATTTTTGAATGACTTTTGACAATGTGTTTTTGAAAATTTCACAATGTTTTTGATGTTTTAACTTATCATTATTAATGTTTTTAGCCGATGACTCTGAGCCAAGTTCTATGCATAACCGGTGTAGGCATCGGTATGACTCATTTTTTCCAATGAAAGTGTCTACATTTTGTCAAAGAATTAACCACTGCTGTTGACAAACGTCTTGTCATTGGCAGAATGTTCCCTACCTGAAAGTCTGTGGTATAATATTACATATACATTAGTAGTAGTAGCGACAGCAGCTGGTGTAATGGCGACTATATTCAGAAAACAGAATGAACAGCTGAGCCCCATCACTTCATAAAATTAATGCACGTTCATCATAAGTTTAAGGATATTTTAGTATAAAATTGTCATCATAATAGGAAAAATAATGGGTCTATGTAAACTATATAATAGATAAATAATCTCCCGGTATTTCTCATTCATGCTATGTCATGTCGGACTCATGATTCCCCTATGTCCGTATCCCACCTCACCTATCGGCTTAGTGGGATAGGGCCGACATGAGGGGAATCATTCATCCTCGATGACGTAGAACTCGTTCAGAATACCGGGAGATTAAATATAATAATTACCAAGATAGACACAAACTAAAATTATTGTCACATGTTGATACAACAGTGGTGACATATCTTTGTTTTAAATATAGTCTCAGAACGGTGGCTCTCTGAAAGCTAGTTCAATCAACCTGCTGTATACTGTTTTGAGACTTCCAATGTTTACACTATTATGATCATATGGTGATTAGATTTGCACAATAGAGGGAACCCCTATCACTCACTTGTGTAATCTAAGATAAGATAAGATAAGATACTATAGGATAGATAAGATCCGATAAGATAAGATAAGATAAGATAAGATAAGATAAGATAAAATACATGTGATACTTTATTGAGGGAAATTGAAATGTACCATCAAACAATAGTTGTGTCTATCTCTCAGTAAACCAAAGCCTCCATTACCAGTCATATTACACTTGGGAGTATTATGTGCAAAAGTGCATTTTATTTCCAAGTCATGTATAAATTGTGTTGTACCACACATATCTTAGAAATAAAGTAAAATGGAAATGATTTTCTTGGATAAACTAGTGTTAGAATCATGTGACACGTTAGGATTATATTGAACAGCGCCCTCTATGGCAATATTGTGAATCTGGTCACATTCTTTTTGGCCAGTGTAATCATATCTGAAATATTTTAACACTATCAATTGTGAACTCCAAGTTCTCTTTGAATTTAAACAATGTACAAGATTTATTCATAATTTTATTTTTTACTTACTATTTTTATTTTTGTTATATTTCAGTGATGAAGAGGAGGAAGAAACACCACAAAAGAAAAACACTCAGGTGAGTTGTGATCCAATTTAACATGAAAGTTAAACAAATATATAGTTGTCATTAAAAAGTCTCAAGGATGGAGAAGGTCTTTTGAAATCCATCTTTATCATGTCTGAGTATGCACAACTCTGGTTTATACAGTCATGTATATATCAATCCAAATTGTGTTAGGTGAGGTAGGAGTAGGAAGAGGCTACAACATTCATATGTGTAAGTTACTATTGAGTCAATTTCACAAATGCAAAGGGTTGTGGCATGAATTTTAATTGCTGTGGTGTCTATTGTGCATGATATGATTGCTCCATGACAAGGGGTGGGGATGGGTACAACCAGTGACAGGCAAGCAGTTACAAGCAGATCATGTTACTAAACAGGAAAATAAATGGATTAATAACACTTGGCACAACATGTTGGAAGTACAGAGACTGTGTATTACATTTCATGGTTTGATAAGAACAGCTGTATGGCCACTGTATGTGTACATGAGGAACTTGACATTGCTTGTGAGTATGAGCCATTCTGTAAAGAGACCATAAAACATTTATCAAGCCACAGTAGAGATCTGACTATGTCCTGACTATCTCTCCTATTAAATGTAAACATGAAATGTAATAATACAAGTCTCTGTAAACCCAACATGCTGTGCCAAGTGTTATTAATCCAATTCAGTTTTGTACTTAACCTGTTTCTAACAAGTTCTGTTTGTAAATGCTTGCCTGTCACTGGTTGTAACTTAGTAGATCAGTGGTTGTTAGGATGCACATATTTAATTGTGTGTTTCTCATTGTAACGCCCCTAAAAATTATGGGTTGGTTGGTTAAACATTTAAAAAGTAAAAATCAAGTATTGTATGTGTATATATTGGTGATACTTTCATTTCATAATCATATTTTAAGTCTGAATAACTTAGAAATGACAGTGAAAATGGAACTTCAAATCATTTGTTTTAGTAAAGCCTAGGGGTACAAGCTGAGTGTATACATGTTTATGATTAGTTTTTACACATATTTTAAAAGGTACTTGCATTAATGTACCAACTGAAGCATACTTAACCACCACTTGCAATTGATTCAAATTCAAACCTAGTATTAAGGTATAACCCATAAACGATCTGATGACATAATTTATGATATGTGCCAAGAAATGTTCAAGAAATTCCTCCTATGCAATCAACTGTTCTAACAATGCCAGAAGACAATTGAAGTTTTATAGAAGACATTCATCAACATTAACAGCATACTGGAATGTGGTTTTATTGAAGTATTTTCACTTGAGTATAAAAGCTTATAACATTTTAAAGTTCAAACATTTCAGAATTGAACGATAATTTGGTTTAGATGCGTGTTTGTGTGGTCAACATCATACAATCAGTAGAAACATAAGAATTAAGTATGATCACCCTTACACACACAGAATGACACACAGTTTACAAGGGTGATTGTTACATGTGTAGGATTGGAATTCTATTTTTCCCCATAATGCACCATTCAAGATGATAGTTTTGGGTCATCTTACCCGCAGTACATAGTACATAAATCAAGTCTCTTTAGAAATATTTTCTTTGCAAATTACTTTTAATATATGGTTCTTAGTGGCAGGTTCATAATCTGCACATTGCTTGTTACATACTTGATTACTTGTAGCTTCCGGTATTCTGTTTAGTGTCAACCCAATAGAATTCATTCACAGTTAATCAGTTTAATACATATATGTTTTCATTTTGATTTTATGAGATACCCCCTGTGTGTGCAATAAGATATCAGGGGTATGAAAACAAAAAATAGTCTTTTACCAGCAATAAAATTACACAATGTAAAATCAATGTTTAAATAATTAATCCCAACCACTAAATATTACCTAAGGAGACATCTAGTTAGGTTTCCACTGTTCAATTTATTTCTGATTGACTGAAATCAAGAAGACAAAATCTGAACCACACCTATGCTAGTATTGTCAGCCATATTATAGCTAAGAGCAAAGCAGGGTGAGATTGTAATGTGACAAATTAAATGTTTACAAAGTCCCCTTTTAAGCCTGTCATGAAAAATTAAATTGGTCTTGATTGATCAGCACCTATTTTTTTTTGGTGATAGCGCCCTCTAGTGACCAGACTCTAAAAAACATTTGTTTTCTTATCACAACAATGCTTATTCTGTACTGCTACTAGTGTTTGTAGTGAGTTAATGATATGACTGGAAGCAATAAAAACCCAGCAAATGTTTTTAAAATGACATTAAAATGACACAATTTTTTGGTTGTTAAAAAATTAGGAAAACTGTACATTCTAGGTTTTCTAGTATGTATGTGTGCACAATGTTTACTCAGATTTGTTTCCTTTGGAGGGGCACAAGCTGAGTATACATGATTTAGGATGTATGTTTGTTGCATATTTTACTTACTGAAGCCCACTTAACCATCATTTGTAATTGACTGAACTCAAACTTGGTATTAAGATATAACTTAAAAACAACCAAAAAAATGTAATTTATTCTACGTGTAAGTAATGTCGAGGATGTCCCTACTATGTACTCAACTTTTCTGATTACACGAGAAAAAATTTGTAATATCATAGGCACTAGTATTATGCTAAAATGCTGTAATCAAGGTTGTAGATAGATATTTTCACTTGGGTGAAATGTATAGATAAACTCAATTTGTGTGAGTTTAAAGTTGTAATTTGTATTGGATCAGTATATTTGATCGACTTGAGGTGAAAATCAAGCCTCACTTACAGACTGGGGGGCTTTAAACAGATGGTTCATGGACTCTTTCTTTGAGGAAATAGTCACCCCATGGAGTGATGTGTACATATTGTACATAGAAACATTTGAAGGTCTTATGTTTCAATCCCATTCATCACATTAGATTTACTTTACAAGTGGAGTCCTCGGGACTATATGTGGAATCATTCTTTTGTTCTGGACTGTCATTTTCTACAGCTTTGTCAGGCGCTTGTTTTTGACAGCTAAATCCTTATCCAAATTGGGCCTTTAAGAATCTTGACGCTTGAGTCTCGTGTAGAAGTAAAGTTTCCAAGAAAGTGGTGAATTGTTGGACTCTTATCTTTCCAGTGAAATTTTATTGACAATATTTGAGACATTACCCACAGAAGAATCTTTCCTATACTATTGATATTATGCTAATGATATGAAGTGTTAGTCCATCAGACAGGTGGCATAACTCGGGTCCAGGAAAATGTCTCTAACTGGCATACTTTTAGAAACCACAGATGTTTTGTGGGCGTAAGAAAACAACCGGTACACAAGATTTGAAAAGATGTAGGGTACCATGGTACTGTGACAAAAGTGTATGGGAGGCATAATCATTGGCTTGTAATATATAGCTCAATTCACAAATATGTGACTAGTACCTTTCATTCAGAACTGACTATAGTAACTAGGTGAGGATATATTGTGACTTCAACACAATATATTAAATATGTAGCTTCGCACTCACAGCATGAAGCTGGTGATTTGTCCACACCTCACAGCATTATTTGAAGATAAAGAAACAGTTCTCACTCAACCTCCCCTCACAATCAAACTCCAATGAAATACTTTTTGACTTTTCTGCAATCGCCATCAGTGGTGTATTGTTTATTTAGAATTTCAGCATGTTATTGTTGAATGGCGAAAGAGTGAAAATAGTATGAAATAAGGTGTGAAACTTTTAACAATGTGTGAAGGCTGTCAGCATGTGCTATCAGTGATGTGACCCAGTGGCTTCTTTTATGTGACATAACTAACTTCAATTGTGGTCGCTTTTGGGTGTGCTTATGTTTGTAGAAACAGGTGAATGGAGACGCCAGCAAGGCCAAGGTCAAAACTTCGGTAACCAAGAAAGAAGAGAAAAACAAGCCAACACCAAAACAAGTCAAGGGTTCATCAAAAAAAGTAGAGCAGAGTAAACCAACACCAAAATCTGATAAAGGAAAAGACAAGGCGAAACCTACACCTAATGCCAAAACTCCAGTATGTGTAGACTTTGTTTGATTACTGGAATGTTGAATTAATTTTGAGTTTTTCCATGAAGGCATTCCCTTACACCTCCATGCTTGTTTGTAGCATCATAGACCAGGGAGTGTACAAGATCTATGGTAGAATAAAACACAAAACACCAAAGACATAACTGGTGTAATTGTGAAGTAAATCAACTGTTAGTGTGTCAGCCAAAGTTATAAACTCTTGAGTACAAGTTACTATTCATGTAATTACGACAAGTTTGGATTATTTTTTCCCCCGGTTAGAAATTTTTGTATGTTCTTGAGATTCTTGGAGACAAAATTTGATGCAATATTGAGTCAGATGCATTGTATAAATATATACTGTGATGACAAAGAAAAACATGCAAACAGTAACAAAATTTCATGTTTTGTTTCTTCTGAGTAGTCAGTGAAATCTGTCTCTGATGGAAATGGGACGGTTTATAATAATTCTATGTTTGGTCAGGTACTTCTGATTTACTGATTCAGTGTAAACCTAACACTTAGGCCACTAAGAAAATATTTGGTTAGCTGAGGGGGATCACTTTCACCACGTTGTTTTAATTAAGCTGTTGATGAACAAGGAACTTAAAATCACTGGGCTGCATTAAGTGTTCTGGAAATGAACCAGAAAGTACCAACTATTATTGTAACACAAACGGAAGTATAACACCCCAAATGGTTCAGATTTTAAATAATTTGTTTTGAAATGTACATAAATGAAGGCAAAACAATTGATACATTTCATGCTTAACAAGTCAAGTACACTATAAGTCCTTTTCCTGTTATAATGCCATACAAGTTGTAATTTCTGATTAATGTGTTGTTGTTTTCTGTATTTCTTTTCCCAGAAACCCAAGTTTACTTCAATAGATGACATTAAGACAGATATATCCAAGGTAAGGAGCATAACCATGTTGTCATGAAACCCCCTGGTGGTGATTATTGTTTTGTTTTGTTTTGTTCAAGGCAAGAGTAATGAAAATGAAGAGACTAGCCCAAGTAGATAGATGGCTGAATAGAAAGTGATTGACAGCACTCACAAACCTATTCAAGTTGCTGTATTTACAGTAATGTAAATAAGAACCTGTAGGTGGCAAAAACAAATTCCTGTTTTTTACTTTGTGGCTACTTTCAACTACTTGTTCATGTGTATCTCACTTTTTGGAGTCATCATCATTATCAAAGGGTGTTAGCTCCACAACAAGTTCTCTAATTTGTAATCTACAGTTTTAGAACAGAGGGGGGTAAATCTGGTTGATTTGTTTACCTTGTATCATAAATGTTGGTTTGGAACCTTGGTAACAGAAGGTGGAACATCTAGTAAAAGTTGTTATTGCCAGACCTTGTACCATAATTTGGGGAACCTGGTGAACTTGGATGGATTTAACCAGCTTATCAAAAACACCATGTATTTGTAAAATTGAGAGACGTAGAAAAATTGATTAGCCCCCTCATAGTTCCTTACACAAGTATGAAACAAGGGTGACTAGTTTGATCATAGACCCTCCATCAACATAGGGTCTATTGGTTTGATTGCAATGTTTGCTCCAATGAGATACAAATAAAATCTTAATAATAAGTCCTTTTACTACTGTGTTATTGTGGTTGGAGGAAAAAGACACCTACCAAATGAATTTCAAGTGAAATACTGTGCCATTGAGATCACTTTATGGAGTGTTGTAATTGTAGGAACAGCTGTACCACCACATAGCAGTCATTTTGTATGTCACATATATATATATATATATCTATATACTAGTTGGTGAATGATATATCAGAAACTAATTGAATTCAAAGCCAACCAAGTGGGGACAGCTGAGCTAAATTGTACATCTTATTGATAAATCAGTCAGGAATACTGTTGATGGGAAACTTTTACTGACCAAATACATACAAGTGATTCTTTGTATGATTGCTTCAGTGTCAACGTACAGAAAGTTGCCTTCACCCCCCCCCCCCCCCCAGCCTCTCATTTTACGACTCAACAGACGAATAGTTGCAAAACTCTCAGAACATGATTATTTTACAGCTGCATGATCAGAAACATTGTTATATCAGATCTTAAATCTGTGTTTATACCTGCAGAAGCTGAACTTTAAAGAAATTTGAGGCAATAACCCTGATTTTGTCTGAAATATTAAGCACCACAGAAGCATGATGTCTATGCACATTGTCGTAAAATGAGCAGGGTATAGATTCCATGTTTTCTGTTCAAACATATGCAACTTGGCTTGTGCATGGTCAAATATATTATATCAGCCAGTACTTTGATTCTTGTATTGTTCACTTGATATTCTTTGTTTTACTGACAGTAATCAAGACTAATAAGCTGTGTACCCGATTGTATAGAAATAACGATACATTGTAATACATTGTAACTTAATTTACAGTATTCACAGTCTCTGACACTATCATTTTAAAAAGATCAGTTTGTTGCTTAATCCAGGTTAACATGACTACAGGTATTACTTGCCAGTTTTCTTTCATTCAAACTATTAAGTTCCATTATAAGATTTGGGGGATCAAGGTATTACAAGGTAAAAACAGTTTCTTTTCAGGGTTTGGTACAAAGCATTTGTATGGGTAACCTTAGCAGGGTTGTGATTTAGGTCGAGAGTCTTCCAACTAGTACAGGTTGTTCTATATCCAGCGCTCCAGTCTATAACTGTTATCCCCAGTGGTCAATGTGGTTCATCAGCATGGTGAAGTACATTTAAAGAAATGATCAGTAAGCTTGGAGAAATTTGATATATGCAGTATTATTTTTTAGTAACGAAAACTTTAACAGCCCAGTTATATGGAAAGAGAAACCTATTTAAGATGCACAAGCTGAGTTTATATATATTTGGGCGTAGTTTTTGCTGCATATTTAAAAGGTACTTGCAGTAGTGTACTTACTGAAGCACAATTAACCATCACTTGCATTTGACTGAACTCAAACTTGGTATTAAGATGTAGCCTATGAACAATCTGATGACATAATTTATCATGTTCATCGAAAGATGTTCAAGTAATCCCTACTATGCAATCAACCGTGACTATGTCGCCTAGTTTCATTCCTCTTTCCTCGATTTTTTAAAAATGAATTTGTTGATATGTTTTCAAGTTTATATGATCTAGATTTTATAGTCTTGTGAAAAGGAACAGTTTCCTGTTGTTTGTCATGCTTTCCCAACAGTATGACTTTTTAACATTGAACGGTTTTGTGAAAAATGAATTTTGCACTTCAAGTTTACAAATATCCCATGCAAGATTTGTCATGAATTGTTAGATAAATATGGCCAAATGACGTATTTTGATAGATGTGTGTGACATTCCACAGCACATCAACAAAGAAGCCATGACAGTTGATGCTGTGTTCCTCTTGAATTTCAAGTGGCCACACACAAGTTGTAAAAAAAATCAGAAAAACCTAAATATTGACAAGTGTGTTTTGTGATTAAAACAAATTGGAAAGTGTTCTTGAAAAGTATGTGTACACATAGTATGACAGCACCAAATGTACACCAGAACAAAAGATCCAGTACACAAACAGTCACAATTTAAAACAAAGATTTCAGTGTGGGTTGTACTTGAGAGAGCAGTATGTTCACAAAGTTAAATGACACAGGTATAAGAATGTTAATGCAGTGTTTGTAAGATTTGCAATGTTCTTCCCCATTGTACAGTCAATTTACTTAAATCTTGGGCATTTCCAAACATGTTTTGTACATGCTGTTTTACTGTCTGACTTGTTGGTATTGGTTAGGCCCTCAAGATGTATTTGCCTGCCTGGTATTATGCTTCTGTCTATCTCCAGTCATTGTAACCACCCTGAAGGTGTGTATACAGATTGAGAAAACTGTTTTTCTCCACGGTGCACGGTGTGTACGTCTTTTGTTCCATTCTGCACTTGGGCTCAATGAGATGCGATAAGTGCCGATCTTCTCTTTCTCCTGACACCTCCAACACAAAAACAGCTCTCTCTTAACTGCGCTGAAAGGCAAAGATTGATTTTTGTGTGCTTTCTACAGAAAAAGGCCTCCCCAGACTCTGACGTTGTCCTTGACAACACAATTGAACCTTATCCTTGTACAAGTGAATAGCTGTCTGCTAGAGCCACTTGACAACAAACAGTCGTGTCACTTTCACAAAGATTACATCATTTAACAGTATTATTAACCTTTGACCTCTCATTTAGGGTACACCCCCCATTGTTGTCGCCAGGTTAGTGCAGTCTACATGTTACCAGAAATTATCGTACAACACCATTTCCCGCCAATGCTAATTTTTGTCACTTTCCCTTTTTTTGTAAGAATTTTGTGTCAAAATTTTAACCAATCTCTTCTCTGTGTCTGTGTCTTCATTAGAATATTAAAGTTGTAATATTTTGTCAATTTTTTCTTACAAGTGAAATTATTATGTCAACTGAAATAGCCATGATACCAGTTAGTGTTTCAGCCATCTCTTCACCAGACGCCATAATTACAAATGAGGTCGTGTGACTTCGGCTAATATTTCATGATAGATGTGCCAGACAGGCAGACTTTATTTGTTGCAAACATTTCAACACAGACAGGTTTTAATCCCACATTGGAAGCAGTCCAGTAATAAATGAGTTACACAAGATATACAAAAGAAGTAAAATATTTCCAAATGTTGTATGTTTGCGATACAGGAAGTGAAAGACTTGAACAATGGCGGCATACATGTAAGAGAAAAGTCAACATTAGACAAGTGCATATGGTAAACACTTGGAATGACGTTTGTGTCCTGTCACAGAGTACCACCACATATCGACACTGAAATCATTATTATTAGCTTGTTTTCTGACTTGATGGACCGTTCATTTTCTCAATCTGGTTTAATCAAACAGAAAAACTGGCTTCATTGTTGTTATTTTCAAGTCAGTTCATGTAACTGATAGAAAGTAGTAGAAAGAAAAGACAACTAGGAGAAATGGAGTGTGTAAAACATCTGTTGCATTGTGCCTACCATTGTTACTTGGCAAGGGTTCTCTATTGTCATATAAGACATGGAATGATCCACAATGTCTTTACATGGAGATGACTTCAAGTTACCTCAATTCCAGTTTAGTTGGTCAAGTGATTGAAAGCCTACAAAGTACAGATGGTCAATTGAAAGCCTACCAAATTATACGGTTTGCAGAATTTGAACAAGCTAGAGTTCTAGTAAAAAGCTCTCCACAATACTCTTGTAAATTGGTTTAAACAATTTTTAACAGGTTTAAAACCAGTTATTAAATAAATAGACTTTCGCAAATCTGGTGACTTTTACACAAAAATTTTTGTACAGAGAGTATAGTTTTTCAAAGGGAACCAATTAATATACACTAACTACCCGGCTATGAGCGCACTAGTAGACATCTATTACTAAGAGAACTGTTATGCAGCAACTATTTCCCTAGGCTGAAAGTCAGGATGGTAGGTTCCAAGGGGAGGTGTTGAAGTATACTAGGGGTAATAACATACACTTATTGCCTCTCTATGAGTGCACTAGTAGACATCTATTACCCAGAGGGCTTTTATGCAGCAACTGTTTCCCTAGGCTGAAAGCCAAAGGAAATAGTTGTTACATAACTGCATGAGTGGAAATATGACATCTACTAATGCCCAAATAAGGCCAGACAATAAGTGTTTTATATCACATCATATTCTCAAGCACATATTCTTTTTATAGTCAAAGCAAATTAGCAGTAGGACTCCTGCTATGTGACTAGTGCCCTAGGGAAAATAGAATGCGACTAGTGCATGATCAATGAAAGTTGATGTCACTATGGGTCACTAGACTACACCATGTGATACGATCTAAGCCAATCACTGACAACTGCAAGAAAGTGATGTGTTATAATGGATAATACTAGGAATTCAAGTACCTATTATTTGCTGACTACACTTTAAAATACAACATTAATTCCCAGTGTCTCATTGATAAGGATTTGCAGATCTTGTAACAGAAACGGAAAATCTAGTAAAAGTTGGATTGGTTAGTAAACATTGTACCATAATTTTAGATAAGTCTGAAAATAGTGAAATTCATTTGTTATATCATAACTCAGTAGTCCTATATAAAGGCATTGTGACATCTGATATTAACTTAGCAAGCTATTTATATGATTGATTAGTTTTCTGTTGAGTTAATAATAATGATAGATATTTGAAGGTAGAGGTGCTTGTAGACCATGTGCATCATATATTGATATTAATTTGCTGTGACTTTCAATAATGATGTTACAGTCTGGTTGATAATCACAACTTTAAGGAAACTTAATTTTTGTACAAGTTTTGGGGTGAATCTTTTAGTCATAATGAAGTATATGCAAATGATTTTAAACTTTTGTTGTCCATAATACATATCCTGCATTGTATTTTTTGTAGTCCAACATTTTTTAGCTCCGCTGTCAGCGAAAGCTGAAAGCGTAGCTTTAGGTATAGGTGGGTATTGAGGTATAGAGAGTAGAGTGAATCATAGGTGTCCGTCAAACTTTTATATTTTTACTATCTATTCCGAAAGTGACAGTCGGAATTCTTCGATATTTGGTGTGCATGTTCCCTGGGGGGAGGCTATTCAGATTTGTTCATGCCAAGTTGATCTGTGCCATTTTCAATTTTTTATGATTTTTTTTCATAAAATGTCATTTTCATCAACTCCTTGAAAACCTCTTATTAGATTGCTTTGATATCTGGCGTGTTGATGCGCAGGGGGTAGCTTACTCAGATTTGTTAATTTCAAGTCAGCACATCCTCATTTTTATTTTTTATGATTTTTTTTTTGTAATTTGAAAAAAAAATGAATATGTTAATGAGCATAATGACCGACGCCATATTGGAAATCAGTCGACGAGACTTTAAGTAAACTGCCACTTTTCAAAAGACACTATTGACGTCAAACAAGCAATGTAATATGTGCTATAGTCATAATTCTACGCATTGGGCGCCCAAATGACAAGCGTTTGTTCGAAACAGGGTTGTAAACTTCAAATACATAATCAGCCAGTCCGCAACATCCTCATTTGCATACTCTATCCTGATTCGACCAGAAGCTGAAGGTGACCTCATTCGACCGAGCGATTTTCCACAGCAAGTATCTTGAGTATCAACACAGGACGTTCTTGGTACTCACTAAAATCACACTTCAGACCCACTATAAAAGTGTGATGTTTTCAGATAACATGTAACTTGTGGTTAATTCTATATTGTCGTGCAATTTGGAATGACAGTGAACCAGAATTCAGACAACTTGCGTAAGGAAGGGCATGCCAGGCATGCGGTTGAAGTTATGGCCGACAGTTCACATGTAAAGTTAAACGACATGAACGTGTCTTGCCTTTCCAAAATGCAAATATTTGGCAAGTAAAAATAATTAAAATAATTACAACTTTAATTTGGCTTCAGACTTTGCATTATGTTTTGCGTATCTTTCCCCGTTTTACATGTAAATCCGAAAAGGTTCTCTCTCATCATGTCATCAGTGTCAGTGATCATACCGCGCGGGGTAGTCATCTGGTGCACGAGTCTGTATTACTGACTTGACTCTAAACACCGGAGGGGGAGGGACAATTGTCAGAATCGAGTCCCGAATTCCTCCGTATGCAAGCAGGACTACGCGCGGGGCTGCTTTGAGTACGAGCGAAGTGAGGCATGTTGAGGTATTTTGTTGAGAATTATAAATATTGCGAAATGTCAAGTACAAGGTTTAAATACAATGGAATGATGAAAAAAATGGCAGAGTCTGCTGACAGGCGCCGGTCACAAGAAACACTGTGAATTAAAATATCAGACGATGTATGTATTAATCGCCGACAATCCACCCGTATGCACGAGGGACTAACCCGGAAGCAAGTCGTTGTCAGCCATACGTTACAGTGGTAACATCGTCCGAGAAATCGCTGCGTTCAGAGTGTCATTATTCACAGAATTGTTGTTTTCGAGTGAAAACGCGTCTTGAATTGTATAACTCTAACAAATGAAGACATGTCAAGTTATATTTTGAAAGTTGTATCGCTAGTTTGAGACGATTTTCTCACGCACTATAGTACTATCGAGGCTTACTTGGAAGTAGTAGGACCTTACTCCAGTTCATCGGGAAGTTTAGCCAGTCCGATAATTCTTTCTGGTTTAGTTTACAACACTTTTGATCACGCAGATTTTGTTGTTGTGATGAAAAGAAATAAAAAAAAAAGATCATTTCAACCATTTCGTTGTGTTTTCTTTGTGAAAGGTAACCGAACATGAACGAGTGTTACCACTGTAACGTATGGCTGAGAATGACTCTCTTCCGGGTACTTGAGATTGTCGCCGTACGGAAACTAAGATGGCGATTAATACATTTCTTCCCTATATATATCTACCACAACTAGTACAAGTTGAATGTTGTTGACTTTGTAAATTTGTTAGAAAATTGAAATTCAAATTGCCTCAAAATTATTTTAGATCCCTAGTTTATTTCATTCATCATTAAAATTTTCCAGGGTTACAGCTGTAAGACACTGGAATTATTTATAGCCAACCTCAAAATCCTCTTTTTTTCTTTTTCTTGTGTGCATTTCCCAGTCATTTTTTTCTGAGATTTTGTGCAATTTTTCATAACAGTAGATTTTTGTTATAAAATGGTGACTATGGTATAAAAGTACAATACATTACCAACTTCTGTGTAAAATGTGTTTTATAGTGAGACATCATATGAAACCACTAACCACTTTATTGCATCGCTAAAACAAAACTGCATAGTGAAGAGCTGAAGACCTGAACCACTTCTACATGTCACCAAAATAAAAAATTAAATTAAAAAAAAAACAGCGGAGCTATTCTGACCGATAGGTCGCTTGTCTATTTCTCACGTAAACACAATCCTCACTTTTTCTTGTACATAAAAGTGTGCTCTTAACTCGTTATCCATACCCCCCCCACACAGTGTGCTCTTAGTTCTGTTATCCATCCTCCACAGTGAAATGAGCATATACATGTAGTCCATCAAGTCACTTGTTAAAGGCTGCTGCATAGACACCAAGTTACCAATACAGAGCGTGGCTTTCATTCCATACTGTCCTTCAAAAGACAGGGCCCAGTTCAACTTAAGATTACTGATGGGCATGAATAAAAAACCCAGTTTTTGTGGCTGAATTAAAGAAAAAAGTCTGTCCAGAACAAGAGAGTGATCCTATGTAATCTTTATAGTGCCCCTGCACTAATAACACTAATACGAGAACCTAGGATGGAATACTTGGCCTTTAAAGACAGTCTGTAGAACTAAAGACACAAATTACCAAATGTTGATCAGATGGTAGCTTTGAATCTTTCAGTCTGATTTACACAGAGGAGATAACTATATGTCTTGTACTAAGTTGTAGTATGTATTGGTACCAGGCCATGCCAGGTAGATTCTGTGAAATCAGTTTGAAGTAAGCTTGTAACCCAATATGGCCACTTCTTGAGATTCACTCTGAGACTACAGACAGCAGTAACCTTTGACCTCTTCATCCTACAAACCAATACTTGAACATCAAGTAGGTCAAGAGATGATTTTGCAAGTACAAGCACCCAAGCTATACCTCCTTGTCACTGAGTGGTCATACAATAAACACGGCCAAAACAACGAGTGGCAGGGAGGTTGGACTGTTTGTTTTACTAGTTTACCTCCTAACAACAACTCCTTGTGAACAAACACAACATTGTGAATGCTTCCCTTTCAACTGGGTTCACATACATTGGCTCAGTCTCAGATGTATCTACTTCAGTGTGATCACATACAAACTTTGTGGGCTTGCTCAAACTGAGGAGCACTTGTAAGCTAGTAATGGAGAAGACTCCTAAAGCATATAATACTACTATTCAAGCAGAATTAAGCACTAAATTTAAGTAAGTCCCCACTTGCAAAATGGTCGGCAGTTTTATTTAAAAATCTGGAATTGTTTCTAGGATGCTAGAGACATGATGAGAAATGAAATGTTTTCTTCTTGGGCTGCAATCTGTAGACAGAGTTTACACTTTGCTATAATTTATTGGATATGTATGAAAAATATCATAATTTCATCTGTCTTAAAGATTATATTTCTACAGAATTGAGAAATACTTGATCAGCGTTGACTCAAAGTTGTGGTGTAAAAGTTTTTTAGAATGTAAATGTTTACTCTTCACTCAAAACAAATAGGACAACCAAATAGTTGTACCCTATCCAACACTTTCACAGTTTGTTCTGTTTGATTATTTGTAGTCCCCTGCACTGCCTAAGAAAGAAGGCCGATTTGAAAACTGGGTGCGAAACAAATACAAGGTTGACGACAAACAGGTAGGTCTTGTGTTATCTTTCTCACTATCTTATCATTTGTAATCAGAGCCTTTTGCAAATCTTATCACAGGTTACGATCAAAGCCAGGGCTGTGTGAAAGTTAATCCGGCCTTTTGTGATTGGAATCATCTTAGCTTGTATCATTACCAGAGGAAGAGACACGGCATGAAAGACAGCAAATAGGGAAACAAAAGGCAAAGAATAGGGAAATTATCTAACAATTGAGTACAATGTGAAAAGTAAAAGAGGAAAAGTTATAATTATGAGGTATTAGGGGTAATTAAGCAACAAAGCACCCAAAAGGTGATAATGAGTCAAGACCTGTGTTTCTTCTTCTTTCATACCTGTAAAATGTTATCACAAGATATCCATGCCTTCATAGTTTTTTTGCCTCCACTGCCCTAATGGCTTGTGGGTGTTTGATGTACTCTCCTGTTTTGTTCATTGTTTACCTTGGTAGCAAACTGACTTCAAAGTTACTTTGCTGCTTTCTATTGTGTCAATTTGCAACCCCTTAGGGCTGTTTGTTGGCTCTTTCTTGCTATCCTATTAAAGCTAAGAATATATCACTTTAGTGATCCACCCCCTCGCCTCCCACTTTGGTCAATAGCTCCCAGGAAGTTGAGCATTTGCACTTCGAATTTGGAGCAATTAGGAGTGCAGTGGGCATGCAAAGAGAATTGAAAAAAAACAACCACAGCAAATGTGATGCAGCTGGAACTTTCAATTAAAGAGTACATAATTGCAGTAAATTGGACTTTGGACAAAATGGGTCTTTTTGAGAGAGAAAATGAGTGCCGACACAAATGTGGTGTAATTGGTAGCCTGTCTAATTCATGTAAAAATACTGGCCTTCTAATTGTGTGTCAGTAATTTAATTGACGTTACCTGGGTTTGTGAATTTGCTGACCTATCGTGAAAGTAGAGTGTTGTGTGGCATTATGGTATCTAGGCAGTAGCAGTGGGCAAATTGACCAGATACACAATACACACTTCACTGGAATAACGTCATAGAGTGGCAGTCTTCAAATGACGTCATTCCATGCCAGTCTGCTTTATTTCCTGGCATCATTTCGTTTGAGTAAATGCAATGATTATATTTGGTATACATATATTTACACAGAACGTTGACATTTTGCAAACTGAAAACACAAGGAAACGATAAAATGATACCCTTACAATTTACACAAAGGGAAAGTAAACGTTCATGGAAAGGTTAGGATAGCTGCACTACAGACTTGCCTTCAAATGCTACTGAAATGCTACTAATTGTAGGTGATATTATTTTCATTGTTTCATCAAAATTGACTGCTTGGATTTCAGATATACAATTTACTCAAAATCAGGCTGAAAGACGTGTCTCTTAAATTTCAAATTATTGAAGTATTTTTTCCATAATAGTAAACTAAAAGATTTTTTTTCTGTTTTTTTTTACATTGATAAAATAAGTCTCAGCATTTTATGGCAGGTGTGTGTGTGTGTGTGTGTGTGTGTGTCTGTCTGTCTGTCTGTCTGTCTGTCTGTCTGTCTGTCTGTCTGTGTGTGTTAGTGTGTGTGTCTGTCTGTGTGTGTGTGTGTGTGTGTGTGTGTGTGTAAGAACTAGGTAACTGAAATAACTTTAAATCCTAGCCCTCTTGGGGATGATCAAACAATGTCATACAAGCTCAATCAATCAAAATTTGTTTGTTTAGGGGGAGGGGGTCTAGGTCAATGCAATTGCTGAACTTCATTTTTGCACTGTTAACCAAATTTCAAAAACTTTCCCACCTTCAATGATAAAAGGTTCTGTATTTACTACTGAGATGTTGATTAAAATTCACTGCTAATACTGTGCTGTGTTTTTCTGGTTAGTATTTGAATGTGTTTACAATGTTTTTACATCGTATTGATCATAGTGGTCAGACCATTACAATTTTCACCATGCATGGTTTATACACCATCTATAAATGTGTCGATGGCACACTTGTGAACATTCGTATAGGACAAGGGGGAGGAGGTTTTGGCATAAACGAACAAGGTTCATTTGTTGAGCTGTGTGCCATTGTGCGATCGTCTCTTAGAGGCATTGATTTAACACATCAAATAAGAACCAACAAAATAAGTAGTTAACAATTGTTAAAAGATGTATGCACAATACCTGACAGATGGACGAAAGGTCAAAGAGAAAAGAAAAAAATACTATGCATTTTCTCTTCCATTTCAAGAACTTACAGTGTTGTTTTTTTTTGTTATATTTTCTTTTTGCAGAAGATTAAAGAGCTTTGGACCTGGCACCAGAAGACAAACATCAAATCATAGTACCTTACAAGAGTTTATATAGAGAAAAAGACAGAGTGCTCATACCCTGAAACACCAATAACTATAAAAACTGGTGTGGGGGAGAGAGAAAGAGAGAGAGACTAGTGATGTATTTTGTACTGCCCATGTACTGTCATAAATTATGAAGTACTTCTTATCATTCCACTAACTGTGACAACTAGAGATGGAGCACTCTAACTTCTCTATAACAAACAGTTTCATGGACCAGTTTTCTTTTGGAAGCACCACACGTATTCTGAAACTTCTGTATCTACTAAAGTGCATGCTTATACTAAAGTTGATACTTGACTAGACAGAAGCCCTTTTCATGTGTTCTAGAGAAATTGTTATAAAGAAGTTACAGTCCACCGTACAACACAACCCATAACTCTTATTTTACACTTGATGTGAACACTTCTCAAGACCAGTTAGTGACTTGATGTTTAGGTAGTTCCCTCTATGTTTGTACAGGGCAGGTGAAAACAACACCTGCAGCAGTGACAGTCAACAAACCTGACATCCACATTTTGCAGTTACTAGTATGTTATGCATCAATCTTTGTAGGATATTGTTCTTCCATTTTGGCAAGACTGGCAAATGGTGCAATCGATCTTCACACTCAGTTGTGGCTTAGACCACCACCCCCCACCCCCTAACATATTACTATTTTCAAATAAAAAACAACTATTTTGTTGCATCTACACCTAATGTTTACACAGAGACAACAAAAATGCAATGATTTGAAAAAACTACCAAAACAGTCCATTTTCATTTGAAATCTGAGTCCATATATCTTGATGGGAGAAAACAAAAAGATTCAGAAAAAGGAGTTGTGTAAATGATGCAACAATTTTAAAAACACACTAATTTGACTTGGGAATAACCTGACCGATGACGTACTTATGCACTCACTTTTACCACTGTGTTATGTGTGTGCACGTACAACATCATCGTTTTCAATTTGTGCCATCTTTGTGTGTTTCCATGTAAATAGTGAAAAACGTTTGCCAGATTATTGTGTAAACACATGAAAACATATTAAAATGGAAACAATAGGAGGTCTTTTATTCAACCTTATAGAGTGGGTGTGGTGGAGAAACATATTTTTGGCAAATTTAAATACTGGGATGTCATGTGGTCATGAATAATCAAGTGTTGCAAATAATAGAAGTGATGGGGGGTCTTTGGGTTGTACCGAAATAACAAGTGACAGCTTAGAATGTAATGTATTGTTATTATCAGGGTATATACACTTTTTCACATACTTAAGCCATTTTTTTTTAGTTTTGTGTAGTTATATATCACAAGATTTAGTTGTTTCAAGGTAATGTTATTACTCTGTGTCTGTTTTACTGATTTCTTAACAAATACACAGCATTTGTAAATCTTACCGTGATTGGACACAAAACTATAGTTCATAGATGCATTTATTATTCAGCCAATCAGCATTGTTGATTTCCAGTTATGTAGGGAAAGTGAAGTGTAGTACGCAAGTCATCAAGAATCATGTAATTTGATTGGTTTAGAAATAAGATTTGAAATAATACAAAACATTTTGTACCTAGAGTATGCATTGCATTGTACATTGCATAACAAGACATTTTTTTGTCTACTCAAGTGTAGTCTTGTTGCTATGGTAACACTTTTAAAAATAGAAACCGAGTAAGAACAAAACATTACGTTGCTTTATTGCAGAAAGGTGTTAGAATATGGATGTGATAGATAGAGAGAGGGAAGTAGTACTTCAAAGTTCAATATGGACATTCTGAACAAAATGGCAGCCATCTCAAGTTCTATAGTAGTGTTGTAGTACTACTAATTCAGATGAGTTTTGAATAAAAGTCATGAACTCTTTATAGTGTGATTAAGATTGCAATAATTTTAATTCTCAAATCACCATCTCCAAGCTGTATATTGTCTGTTATACCATAAGGTGTCCATGACGATGCCCTCACAATATGATGTCTCTTAACAGTGTTGTTAATGGTTACAATGATAGAGTATAGTTCTATATACTTTCAAAAGTCCAGTGAAGGAACCATCAGAGGGTTTCGTTTTGGCCTCCCCTATCTAGTTCTACTTACATATAGTCAATGTAGTTGAACATCTGCTGTACCCATCTGACTTTTGTTAGAAGCCTCCTATCTCACACCCACCTAAGTTTTGTTAGAAGTCTTTCCTATCTCAAACATAGGATTTATAACTCACCAGTACTTCATATGTTTTTGACCTAATATAGTGTACTTATGAAGAAATGAGAAACAATTTTTTGTAAGTTGATTATGGAAATCACACTTCTGTAGCAGTATGTATGTATGTCATTATCTTTACAAAACCTTATCTGAAATCATGTTCCACACTGTATGTAAGAAAAACTGTAGAAAAGAAATAAAAGTCAACTGTCTATTTCTAATGACACACCCTTGTTTGCATGGCATTGCTATCTTTCACATTCACTGTAGGAACCTTTGTTGGGACAACAGTCATTAAGTCTTTGTTTTCGCCCAATTATTTCATTGTTTACCATTACAATAGAAATCTTGGAGACACAAAGCCATGATGCATTTAATGAGGGCATGTGTATTCAGTGTGTAAGTTTGTTTTGTGTCTTAATTGTGTATTCTTTCTTGTCTTAATCCACCCACTAAAAATCTCTCCCTCCCTTCCCCTCCTCCCATTTTCTAAAACCCTTTCTTTTTCAAAAAACTGATTAAAATACAACAGTTCAGAAAAGATTAAAAAGAGTGGATGGGTAAAAAGTTCTGAAAAAAGTTGTGAAGTATGTTTTAGACTTTTGTAAGCCATGATTTTGTTATCTTTGTTTAAGTTTAGGCATCAGTTGAATTTCTTAGAAGATGAGGGGGCACCAAAAGTCATTTTGTCTTCACTTGCAGAATGAAGCATTATCATGTAGTTGTGTAACCATTTGTGGTCCTACACTTTATACCAGAGTTGGTAGTTTAAAAGATGAAGTGTGCCAAATGTAGGAATATTTCAATATTTACAGTCACTTGTTCACTACAAGGCTCTCATTATTGACTGGTCTAGAAATCAGGAAATATTACAATGAGACTCCAGCAACACAGACGTCTTTTCTTGCTAAAGAGAATAATTAGTACCATTTAAATTTATGAAAGGTGCCGACAAAGCTGTGATAAACGCCGATTTGCACAACTAATCACGCAATGGGATGTAATTAGGTCCCGTATGTGTAAACAAGCAAACAATTGTTGAATAGTTATGAGTTGCGGCAAATCCAGCGCCCTCAATGTCACAAACTTATTTGGCAGACAATAGCTTGGCATGAATGGTCTAAATTGACCAAGTAGTTCAAGTGTGACCACTTGATCTTGCTCGTCACCTCAGTAGCCTACAACCGACCCCTGCAAAACTTACACTTTTCAGTTGTCTAGCTTCTGGTATTCCGCCATCTTTAACGATAATCACAATTTTCAATCATGAATTTTATTTGGACGTTGCTTTTTCAGTAGAGATTAACTTATTAAATGTGACAAATTTCAAAAACATGGAATCAATACATGGTTTTTATAGACAAGTGCCAGTGTGACAACCATACCTAGCTTTGTACTTGGCCGGCGCCAGGTACAGAGCGATCTGGTCTCGAAAACGAGGCTTGATTGACATTTCGTGTGATGTCACATGTAAATCAGTGAACATTGTCGTCTGCCAAAAGTTAGTGCCTGGATATTTGATTGACAGATTATTAACAGGTGGGTGAGTGTCATTTTACTAAATCATAGGTTTTCCAACAATATACAAACGAACCGGCTAAGTTCTGAACATGCATACCGTGTTCGCTTTTTCTTCGTACACCTGCGCTCAACCGAAAGAAAAATGTACGTATTTACACAAAATTTCTTCCGCAACCGTTCAAGTTTAGCGCGCATTCTCGAGGTGGTCGTTCGTTCGTATCAGAACATTGAAGTTTTAGAAAGAGAAACATAGTTCCTTCAAATACGACATATCCATTACAAACCGTGGAAAGAACATGCAATATCGAGTATGCACGATTATCATGTTTAGCCTCAGTACCATTAATAATTGACGGGATGATGACAAATGATGTATATCACTTGTCATTCAACAACACTCTTACAGTATTAAATCAAAGTAAGAACAAGAAATAGTATGTAAGGTTTATGTGACTAGTGCTAGATACTAAATATGAATTGAAGGAGGCAAAAGTATGGGGGGGGCGATCGGAGAAATATCCCACTATTAAACTAGTGCACCCAAAGTACGCCGTTGTATCATACATTGTATCAATTATGACGTGCAGTATATATATATTCTTGAGTACCAAGCTGATAGTTTTACAAACTGCCTAATATATTCTATGATTGTTCAAATAAGTCACGTGTTTAATTATCTCAACATGGTATCAGTCATGTTCTTTTGAATACGAAAACCATTTCCTTGTCACAAATGGAATAAAAGCCACTCTTGTGCTTCTGCTATGTAAATGGTGAAGATTGCACATGATTCAAGCTTAATGGAGGCCCTTATCCCTTTCGCGATACAAGTTGATGTTGCTGTGAATTGTAAACATATATATACATAGCAACAAATAGTTACAGAATGTCTCCTCGCTCTTCACTTTCTGTATTAAATGGCATAAAAGTAATTTTAAGTTTACAATAGAATTATATTTGAGATGCGTATGGGTTTGATGAACTCGACGATAAAATGCTTCAACAAGTAGACAGATAGTAAGGGCCATATAGAATAGCAATACTCCTTAGGTACCAAAAAGTTACCATTAAATCGATGAGACTCTTGTAACATGTAATGTTTCCGATGTGTTATTCTTGACTGTGTTGCCTCTAGCTATGTCTATCCCAAATCACTTGGGGGGGGGGGATAGAGACAGACAGGCAGGCAGGCAGGCAGACAGAGACTGGCAGGCAGACAGGCAGACAGACAGACAGACAGACAGACAGACAGACAGACAGACAGACAGACAGATAGATAGATAGACAGACAGACAGACAGAAAGACAGACAGACAGATAGACAGACAGACAGCCAGACAGCCACAAACAAACAAACTGTGTTTGTGTGTAACATCCGACTGTAACATACATACATACATACATACATACATACATACATACATACATACATACATACATACATACATACATACATACATACATACATACATACATACATACATACATACATACATACATACATACATACATACATACACAGACGGACGGACGGACGGACGGACGGACGGGCGGACGGACAGACAGACAGACAGACAGCATCTCAGACTACCTATTACACTGCATTTTCGTCAGAGACCATGTTTTCACTCTCTTACACTGATTTGTGTAAACTTCCGCGACTACGTCAATTTGCTTTAGATGAAGATTTGAATCGTACGTCATTTCGTTACTAAATTGTTGACGTACCAGTGGAAACCCCTGGATAATCTGTCGATTAGATTTTTATCCGTCGCTAATGTTAAATGTATGAGATGGCCTGAACGTGATGGAAAGAAGCGTTAATTATACTAATACTGATGTAGACGTGTGTTGTGGTAAAAAGGCGTTAATGCTACGTGAAATCAATCGTACTCTACCTTTTTCTATCCCATGTCTCATTTAATGGCCTTCACCGTTTGACATTATCAAGATGGCATTATCTTGTATTAATTCAAGCGTCAACGATTGCAATATTAATGTATTTGCGGTTTCTACGCTGTGTTGTTTGTCCATAGTCATAAACCATTCGGTCTCTTGACGACAACGCAAACTACTTCTTTCGCGATCTTGACGGCTACGCAAACTACTTCTTTCGCGAGAGTGAAAAAAAAGCTTACTCGACAAAATGCTGCCGTCATCAACAGGGCACAAACTTAGATTATTACATTTTGGGACGTAATTTCTCAGTATTCTACGATCTTCTGCATACTGAAACATAGTTAAGTAAGAACCATCTATTGTAAGAGATAACTTATAAACGATCCGATGACGTCATTATTTTTATACTATAAAAATGTCGAGAAAATTCTTACTATGCAATTAACAGTTCTAACAGTTGTATTAAATGTCATGCAACGACATTATACTAAGAATAGTTTAATTGGGATTTTGTGTAAGTTTGTTCACTTATCAAGAGTAAAAGTTTATAAACTCAGCATGTGCCACTTTCCGTTTCAATTCTTTTTCCACTCAAAATATTCCTGGATTGGTTTGGTTGCCAGGAATGTTCAGACATCACAATAAGGCAAACTTGCAACTGGAACAGAGCGTCAGCTATCTCGACAGAAATCTTCTATATATATTTCAATGTCTGGCACGATAAAAATCCTACAAACATCTTAGTTAAATTTTGAGCTTCCGATATCTTTCATTGCCAAACCAATACAGTGTAATATTATATGCTTTGATTAATATTCCAACATTTTAAACAATTATCCTATTCAGAAGAAATCATTTATAACAATCTACGAAGATAGTTGGGCATTGAGTGCAAATAAACAAGGTAAGATGTTTTATTGAGCCTGAAGATAAAGGTAGTAACGTTAGTAAGCTTTGTGGCGAGCCAAACGACGATCTGTTTCTCCGTTAATACGTTAAATTGTAATATTGGGTTGGTTTAGAGTAAGGGCTGGTGAATGAACGAGCAATAAAACTAAAAATTACTTGTTGGTCAGCAACGTTTTCAAATACAATTATGAAAGAATGTATAAATGTTTCAAATGTTTTCCTTTACGAACGCCCATTGACGTACGAACTTTTCTTAATGGGAAAATTGCAGTGGTAATTTCCTGTTGTAAAGAAGTATGAAAAGAGGCTTGAAATGTTACGATTGAAAGGGTTTCACTCGCGTTAGAAACTATCGATATTTTATGCATGAAATAAACACGCCACTCAATCATTTCTTAACTATAAATAGCCACAGAGAGTATATCATGGACTCTAAATCATGACTTTGCATATATATATATATTGTATGTATAATTGTGTCATGCCCATCTTTCATTACTTGGCAAAAAATTTAACAAAACATGTTTGTTTCCGAAGTCATTAGAAAATAGGTTAAGTATAGTAGGTCGGAATTTTTTAATTTTTTTTATTATATATTTTTTGGGAGAAATTGCTCCGACCCAAAGACAAGATACTAGCTGGTCACAATACTTGTGTGACAGTTTGATGAGGTGTAAAAGAAAGAAAATAATTGAAGACAATTGTGTGAAGCCGACAAACACAATATGCCGATCGGCTGTACTGTATGAATTCAACTTACAGTTTGAAAACGTCCAGTTTCCCTGGAATGTTTTTTTTAAATAACCAAAATAATTTGGCAATAAATTTTACACAGATATAGAAGAAAATTCTCACTATTTTGAATGTAAAAAAAAGTTTAGGGTCGGTGGCTTAAACCAGGGTCGGTTACCGGAAACACACCATTTTTTAAAAATATGCCTGATGTTACAAATCAGCTTGGGAACACAATTCACTGTTTAGTACAAGGATGTGTTACGTGGGTTCCCAAATGAAGTAACAAGAACTCACTGTTTAATTATTAAGATCAGTATAAATGTCATATTGGCATACGACATGTAATTCCATTTCAGTGACAGGATGAAGTATATTATCCATATTTGGAATGTTCCAACGTTCTTAATCTTATTCAACGCAGTATGTGCATTCTTGAAATAAACGATTACATAAGATATTTCCAATGGTACTCTTAATCAACAACTTTAAAGGTTGTCTGTCTGTCTGTCTGTCTGTCTGTCTGTCTGTCTGTCTGTCTGTCTGTCTGTCTGTCTGTCTGTCTGTCTGTCTGTCTGTCTGTCTGTCTGTCCGTCCGTCCGTCCGTCCGTCCGTCCGTCCGTCCGTCCGTCCGTCCGTCCGTCCGTCCGTCTGTCTGTCTGTCTGTCTGTCTGTATGTCTGTCTGACTGTCTGTCTGGCTGGCTGGCTGGCTGGCTGGCTGGCTGTGTCTGTCTGTCTGTCTGTTTGTCTGTCTGTGTTTACTTGTTAGCTTAAGTTATCCAGTTAATTTGTTTGTTTGTTTGTTTGTTTGTTTGTTTGTTTGTTTGTTTGTTTGTTTTTCGTCTACCTTTACGTTTACTTCTCAATATTTGATATTGTGCATGTTTCAATGGAACAAACAAACAAGTGTATGTAAAATGTGTTAATTCAGCATTCTGTAACAATGTTGTGAAAATTTGTCCACAGATCTCACAGAGAGTTGGGGAATCCATTCTTCCATTCTATTTTAGATGTACCAATTGTAACGACATTGTAATGACATTGTTTGGATTCTTTATTTTCATTCTGACTTCATCTCCTTAATTACAACTAAAACAGAACAGATCGTCTCTACTTGGCTAATCGTAGTTTATCACCCTCTTTAACCACGTTGACAAAAACAGAATAGATCCCATCTATTTTGATAATCATAATTTACCATCTTCCTTAACTACTGTAACACAAAAGAGAACATATCCCATCTGCTTAGATAATCGCGGTTTATCATCCCTGGCCCCTTAACTACACAAAAACAGAACAGAATCCATGTACTTCAAGATCGTGGTTTAATATCCCCCTTAGGCTGGGGCAGAATTTCCGGTGGGGGGGGGGCGAAGAGAATGTTTTGGTCAAAGTTACCATTAGCATTTGGCCAGCCAGCCAGACAGCCAGTCAGTCAGTCAGACAGACAGACAGACAGACAGACAGACGGACGGACGGACGGACGGACAGACAGACAGACAGACAGACAGACAGACAACCTTTACAGTTGTTGATTAAGAGTATCATTGGAAATATCTTATGTAATCGTTTATTTCAAGAATGCCCCCCTGCCCCCTTCGCTCTCAAAACAAATCACCCCCCCCATGAACCCAAGAATTTTCGTAGCTCTCCCTCCGCTACACATATTTTAATGTGTAATTATACAGTAACCCCCCCCCCCCCCCCCTCCCCCCACTTCTGAGATGTACAGTATGGTATACATACATTAAACTAATAGCGGAAATCAACTTCAGCGTCCATACATAATTACAATGAGAGATTTCTTTACAAATAGATCCGGGCTTTGCAACAAATTTGGTCTCACATCTGGTTGTAACCTGTGGAGTGATGATGGGCGAATGGTTAAGGTTGTTGCACAGGCTATTTTTCATCCCTATAATTCTTTACTTAGTGGCCGGCTTGGAATGTTCGAGCCCCATCGATACCGTTTGTTTCTGAGTTGCTTAAGTCCTTGGGCAAGATTTGAACTATGACTGTGCCTCAGTCAACCCAGCTGTATAATTGTGGACCTGGTAGGATAGAGGTTGCATTGTGAATGCTTTAATCCCATGCGCTTATAAAGGCTGCAATGGATTGTATGCTCCCTAGGGAGTTGAGGAAGTATAAAGGGCCGTTGTGTCACTATAGATCCGAGCCAGGGGTAATAATTGTAAAGCGCTTTGAGCATCCAGACTGGGTGGGAAAGCACTATATAAAAACCAACTTTATTATTATTATTATTATACTTGGAGATACTTAGCCAGCAAAGTGGTAATGGTAAATGAAGTGAACAATTTCGCAAATATTCAAGGTAAACGATAATATTGTTCCTGAGGATTGAATTTTTAAAAAAAGCCTCCAGAGAGAGAGAGAGAGAGAGAGAGAGAGAGAGAGAGAGAGAGAGAGAGAGAGAGAGAGAGAGGGGGAGAGAGAGAGAGAGAGAGAGAGAGAGAGAGAGAGAGAGAGGGGGGGAGATATAGACAGACAGACAGACAGACAGACAGACAGACAGACAGACAGACAGACAGACAAAAGGCATACACAAATACATGTGCATGGTTGTCACCTACATCATCACTGAGTATAAGTTATAGAAGTTATTTACTTTGTAAACTACTGCTCCTGAGGTTTAATTTGGTTCAAACCATGAGCAGAATACTGTATTTCGCGCGCCCCTTCAGACCATCATAATTTTCATTTCCCCCCCCTTTGAACCCACAATTCTTTTCATGCCCCCCCAATTTCTCCGCAGCCCCCCTTGTAAATTCTGACTACAGCCTTAATTAGATAACAAGACAAACCCCATATACTTGATAATCGTGGTTTATCGTCCCCAGTCCCCAAATAACAACAGAATCCATGTACCTCAAGATCGTGGTTTAATATCCCCTTAATTAGATGAAAACAAGACAAACCCCATATACAACTGCTGACATCAGACTGTGGACGAACAGAACCTGTTACAAACAGGGAAAGTAAACAACTATAAACAACTATAAAACTTAGCACAGCATGTTGGAAGTACACAGACTTGTAGTATATTCCATCATTTGATGAGAACAGTTTTATGGCCATTTTACATATTAGCTCCCGTTCACAAACAAATTTCCAGTTCCCCTGGCATTTCCTTTATATGTAAAGAAACCATAAAACTGTCCTTATCAAACCATAGTGTGTGTAATACAAGTCTCTGCTGTTCCAACATGCTAAGCCAAGTGTTATTTAATCCAATTCAATAGTTTACTTTCTCTGTTTGTAACAGGTTCTGTTTGTTCACGGTCTGATGTCAACAGTTGTACTTGGATAATCGTGGTTTATCGTCCCCAGTCCCCAAATAACAGAACAGAATCCGTGTACCTCAAGATCGTGATTTAATATCCCCCTTAACTAGATGAAAACAAGACAAACCCCATATACTTGGATAATCGTGGTTTATTTAGCACCTTTATGGATTGCTTACACGTTATATTGAATCGACTCGAAAATACAAAGAAATAAACACAATACAATCGGCACAAAACAAATATAAACAAATTACAACACGAAATCGTACGGATCAAATACGTACAGACTTGCTGAGTCAGAACAATAACGGTAAATAAAATATCCGTTGTGTCCTTTTCTACGTAATACACGTATACTTGTGACTGGCTACACTTTTTTGTTGAGGTTTAATATTAGCCGGACATGTATTTAATATAATATTCATGCTCATGTATTAAAAACATCTGGAATGCTACTCTTGGGTCTGACGCAAACCCATGTTTGAGTAATTAATGCTTTTCTATTACAGATAAGATAGACTAATTTCAGTTTTACAGAAACTCATCAAAACACACTGTGCCGGAGTGTTTGAACTTGTCACGTGACATCAACTAGCCAATTGGGTGATTCATGTTTGGGTTCACTGCTGTGCACTTCAACTTTAGTCAAGGAATATACAAGCATTCATTGAAAGCCTAGTTTCAGATTTCAGATTCGGAATCTGGATTGGTGCAAGAGGATTTGATAAATTTGTTCTAAAGCTCAGATTACACCGCCATAATTATAGTAAATTTGCTATAACAGCATTGTGGCAATGTCGTATCATACAAAGGGCGTTTGCTATATAGACTACATTGGTTTTAATTTGAAAAAAAATTCTACTGTTTGACAGTCGTAGGCTAAAATTGCAATGATGTAAAATGTTTAATTTTTGGGATGTTCTGAGTTTCGTTAAAACTATATGATGTCCTACGACTTCCAATGAAATGCGTGGCTTTTTCCTTGAAACAAGTTAGCGTAAAAGTTGCGCTGATCAAAATCTTACAATGGCACAATGCAGTTTTCCCATTTCGTACAACGCTGTAAAATTAGAATTCTCTCCATGTCGGTGAGACGTTATCGACATTTAGCTGAATTTGTTTACATCTTGTATGTTGCCTTGGGACATGGTTCAGCTTACACTGTCGTTATTTATGAGAACGAATTCACACCTTCCATTAAATGTTAAAGGTGGAACGTCGTCCGCAAGCAAATCTCTGTCGACACTATTTTCATTCCATCTTAAATCCCAAAACTCAAACATTCCATTAAAACACACGATGAGGCGGTGTTTCATTTTGAATGGTTGCAAATGCCATGGTGCGCATGTGTACATTAATTGATCTGAGATGAGTCTGTAAGTAAAATCTGTGGCAAAGGAAGATACCATATTCTTGGCTCACGTTTCAATCTATCAGCTATCACCTGAGTAATCTTAATCAGAGTCGTTCAGAAACGAGAGAATTCCAGTCGTTGACAACATGCTGGCTTAATTGCATCTGACAGGCACAGTATGAGGTGAACAAAATGGCAGCTTTGGATAGTTTTCAAATAGAATTAATGCCCACCTTTGAGTTGTCGCTTTTCTTGACGACTGACATGCTTCATCTAAGTATACACATGTCATATGTGTTGTCAAAATACAGTCTTTACATCGAAGTATTTTCATGCTTAATTCACATAAATGTACAAGGTAATTTTGTTATACTCGCCATCTAAATACAACCCTGGTCCGAGAAATATAGAATTTAAAATACCAACTCTTATCTCTGAGAGCTAGGTATTGTTGTAAATTGGAAAACAAGTAACACGTTTCTAGACAGTGTCCCAACATAACAGAACCTACAAAATTGCTGTCTATATCTCTATTCAAGACACAGTCCTCATAACGAATATAATGTGTCTGGTTTGGTCACTTTACCAGTAGGCTAACGCCAAAATTCAAATAGTCCGATAGTGGCTTTTGTGATAGTGAAACATTAGTAAGACAAAGTCATGAAACTTTCACCTGTCGTTATTATTACAAATATTAAATGTAAAATTATATATATATATTAATTATATATATATATATATATATATATATATATATATATATATATATATATATATATATATATATATATTTATATATAACTCGGTGAGTATCAATCTGCTAAGACAGTGCTCTATACCGCAGTGGCAGAGCGTAATAGTTTATATATATATATATATATATATATATATATATATATATATATATATATATATATATATATATATATATATATATATATATATATATATATATTTATATATATATATATATATATATATATATATATATATATATATATATATATATATATATATATATATATATATATATATATATATATATATCGATCTACAGCAGCAAACAGAAGGGCTTCATAAACTTTCAGACCTGGATCTTTGTCATGACAGTGGTTGTTTTTTAAACAGTCTGGGTGCTCTTTTTTGCAGTTAAACTATTCAATTGAAAGGAAAGAAATGAGGGAAAACTATACAACAATGCTTATTATTAGTCGATTGGAAAAGTGACCAAATCAATACAATGGTATAGATAATAATACAACACATCCCGAATTCGGGAAAGTCGGTGTGGCATCTTTCAATACTTAAATACATATGGTACAAGTATTATACATGGCCAAATAAATAATAGAATATAAATATATAGAAAACTTCTCTGAAGTAAGTCTCTTCAACATTTGGCATATAAATTACACAGTTCAATATAAAAATATTCAAATCATAAATTTACACGGATTTTATCACATAATTGGGACGACTAGAGCTGACGCATGCCTACAAACAAGGGTGGTGGTATCGTGACGGTGCTGATCTTGAAGACATAGAAAAATCCAACTGCGCATGCTTGTCGAGTCAATCGACATGCGCAACTGCCGGTAATAACTAAGGATGTCCAACTTGCATCTTCCCGGTCCAATAATCCCGTCAACTCCTCTGTGAGTTTGGACAATGCGCCCTCACACTACTGTATTGCTACCATCTATAGATAAATCTCTACGTAAATCAGTAGGGGCTACCGTTTAGTATCTGCAAGTGTTGAACTATAAGTCTGTATCTTCATAAAATTATACTCCAAAATATTACGATGAAAGTTTTGATTTTGAACTATTTCAGATTGTTTCCTTTCGGCATCTTCAGGCACTTGCCTTTTCAAAAAATGCGAAGTTTTGTGTCCAGTCCTTACACGACGAGCATTCTTAGCTTCTCCGTCTTTTTTAAATGCAAGAATCCAATCTGGATGTGAGACAGACCTGAACTCTGTGAATTTATTCTCTGCAATTTGTTCTTTAAAAGTGCAACTGTACGTGTCGTCGTCCCGCCTTTTTCTCTGTTAAAAAATCAAAAGAGAAAACAACAATTAGAATTATGGTGTTAATACTTGCATTAGAAATTACTTTTAAGAAGTGTTGCGCAATCAGATCTGCGCATTTGTCACGCATTTCAAGCATATAGCGATGGGGCCATGGAAAAACGTGTATGCAGGCATGGTTACTTCGAGTTCATTAAAATGCATTGCTATGCAATAGGCAACAAGCCAAAAACTCGTGAACCTTAGTCAGAATTTGCCCAGTACACTTCTCCAGTCTATAAACGATTTTCTCCATAGATAAAAGGTTGCCACGGATCAAGAGAATACGATCATTTAGCAAGACAGATAGGTCACATGGGATTTGATTGAGAAGGCAAGATTCACGACCTGCTAAATGCCTTACAATAATTTACAGCAAAATATAGCTATGTACTTAGAAGATTTCGAAATGCTATGAGCGACAAACGTTTACGACCCGGGCACAATATATTAACACGTTTTTTTTCTTCCTGCGGTGCAAATGTCAGGTGTCACTTTTTGTAATGCAAAATTATTTCATAAGGTCCGACTTTTTTTGTTCTTTGACCTTGCAGTGGCGTGACTTCATCAACCGCTTCGAAGGATCAAAGTTGACAAGGGTATTTTTTCTTAACAGAATAATAATGTACTTTGAATCCTCAAGAGTTTAAGTATAATCGCCTGTAATTCCCTAAATAGAAATGGTGGTTGATAGGTCAACGGAACTATACATCTTTCTTGTTTCGACGATTTATCCCTTTCGGCAACGTTTGGCGATGGCAAGTGCTTCTTTGAGTAGCCATGGGATGTAGGTTAATGATACATTTAGTAAATGAGATCACATCTCTGTAACGCGCCTTGAGTATATCATTGACACATATTGCAGACGACCGTCAGGAGCATTGACACGTCTGACTGTTGGCATTGCCTTTACAAGATATATCGTTGCTGTGAGTGACTAATTACCATAGCTAGCTAAATTGTCACCTTTATTTTATAGTTATGCGTATACGACCCAGCGTTCTGGCTGGAAGACAATCTTTACGACTTGGGAAATAGAGCGAACAATTCAATAAAGTTAGGCTTTCAAAAAAAAACAGAAAGAAAAAGCACCCTATCATCACTACAAAGCACCAAATTGTTTTACATTACATTACGCCATACTATACGAATGTGTTTAAGGGTAGATAATCATAAATCATTTGGTGAAAACTTCTTAGAGGATATCAACATGTTTTATTTCCAATTATCGAATTTTTAAAGGGGGTGTTGTTTGTATTCATGTTAAGCTATACCCCCTCCAATCTTGTGGTTTCATGTTATAGTAAGGATATAATATTTGACCACTTTCTTATGACCATGTAAACCACTCAAACGCGACATATTTGGACATTAGTAACTATTTAGGCAGTCGTGTAGTATAACTTGTGACGTCACTTGACTTCATGGTTTCCCTCAGGTTATCATTTTATTGTGAACACTTCTTTCGAAAACAAGTTTTTGTTACGGTTTTCTTTTTTGCACAGGGCTTGTAGTTTGTTGGAAACTTGCTAAACTAGACAATGAACTGTTGCACCAAAATAATACGACCACTTATTTTGACAGTCTCGACGGTGTTGATCAACTTTTCCACAGGAATGAAGCCGATGAAAAGAGAAAAAATGGATGAAGACGGGTTAATATCACGGTATCCGGCTTCAAATCCATACTATGGAAGAGAAGACAAAGAAGTGCGGGGAAGATGCATCACCCCTGATGTTTTTTTTAGACATTAGACAATCCCATTCACCTGGGGCAGTGTCCGGGATAAAATCTGCTAGAGGACAGCGTCCTTGCAATTTCGTTGGTGGCCCATACAGCTGAAGTGAAAACAATTCAACTAAAGGTGTTTGCCAAATTCCGTTTTGTTGTTGTAGTTAGTTCAACAGATAATAACTGTATAGTGTCGGTACTCAAACAAAACGAGATGGTGACAATTTTGTGTTAATACGGAGGGGTGCGACTAAACACTGACCCACTCTTGCAGATCGGTATTCTATTGAACCAGGCACACATTTCTCCCTCTTATGCGTGTGATATGTTTTGAAATTTTAAGGGTATGGGTGATGGTACGTAGACGTGTGTTGGCCATGTGGCTGAATAACGTGGAAGCTTTATACAGCATTATCATACACATTATTTATCTTGACAGTGCTGTTAATTTATATTGATGCACGCATGCCTGAATGAATACACCTTGAAAAGAAGTATTCGTTCTTTCAACCCGCACACACTTCGTGATGCACTTCGTCTCATGAGTTACTAAATATCATACACGCCCTCCAAACCGAATGGAGACTGAGAGGCGGTTGTCTTAGCAACAACACCAACTTCTTTAGCTCAGGTACTTGTTTGGAATGTGAACTATAAATGACCTGTGTGACAATTTTCAAAGAAATCTATGGTAACTGTAAAAGCTTGCTTTGTAAGCCTAAGGTTACAACAATTCTATTCTAATTGTCCTTTGAAAGTTGAAAATAAATCCTTCGCGATTAATTCCTTTGTAGAACTTTGATAGCAGACGCTGTATCTCTCATTAATCATTCGGTGACAGTAATTTTACATGTCACATAAAAGACTTCTTAGTCCTGTGAGGTAACGTTAAACTTTGGGAATTTGAGGTAATTTCAGGTATAATATATATCATTTTATTTCAGATACCACGCCCTCAATTATCAAAAAGATAGTATACACACTATAGAATCAGAAATTTGGGGTTAAAGTCAATCCACAGGGAAGTGAAATACCCGAAACGTTATACGAGTGTGTTGTTTTGAGCAACTTAATGAGAAGACAATGGTTTCTAAATCGGTTGATTGACTAATTGGTCAATTATGTTAATTTTACAGTACAAAATGCCTGCTAAAAATTGAATCCGGCAAGCCGATTATATGCGTTGCTTTGTCTGCTCCTAGACACTTGAGTGAACATGGCCTGTCATGTTCCAAATGTAGCATATGTGTCGTTAACGAGTGTGTATCTTTGAACGTATTTTTAACGCAGTTACTACCAATTTATGATAATTTAGCTTAAGACATTACCCTAGTCGACCAACGATAATAGTCAAAAATTGGTTGCTCTTTTCACACCATTTTTATATTGTCCTAGTATTGTTCCTAAAAGGACAGACATCACATAAAGGAATTCATGTAGAGAGTTGTATTTCCATACCTCCAATTTACTGTATTTTTTCAGAGGTGACATGGATGTCAAGCTAATAAAAGGACCCCCTACTGGTCGAAGTACAGAACATTTCTGACCGACTTCAGATGCAACTACATTATCACAAAAATGGTCTTTTGTGGGTTGACTCATGTCAGTCAATCAAATCAACAAGAACGAAAAAAATGAAACACTGAGCTATTTGAAGGTGATCGCAGTAGAGAGGAGACTTGAGGCATATATAATAAACTGTTCCGATTTGGTATGGTGTATTTGTTATGGAGAGGATACGATAATCCCCCGCTTTGAAAGCTGTGCTGTGCCTAGGGAATAAACTCACTCCTATTGTTAACCGCAGCTAGCGTGTCCACAAACAAGAACTATCCGTTGCGATGGTGCAATGAAATTATTCTCGGTACTCTTGTGGTGATTGTTTGTACGTTGACAGCGTGTCGAATTGTTCCGAAGGAATCTCACTTTTTTGGCGGCGACGTTTTCCAACCGCGACTAGTGTTTGCAGAGTAACCTTTGCTTAGGTTACTGGCTTTGTGGGAGTTTAAAAACGTTGGCATTATTCCTTGACCTCAAAGACTTGAATTGTGTATTGCAAACCAGACCTGCTTACAATTAAATAAATACTTCATTCCACATAAACAAACAGAAATCACACAAATAGCAAAGCAAATAAATACGCTTCAAACTGTATGTTCACGCTGTCGCTTGTGGTCACTGGTTGTCAATACGAATTATATTTCAATACAAACGAGTATTGCGAAAATACTGAAATATTACGTCTTCTAGAATAATATTTCTAACCAAAAATAAATAATTTTGTGTACAGAAGTTGTGACATTGTGTTGTTGGTTTATTACCCGGTATCTAGTTACTTATGTATCTCATAAAAAGTATTTACATTGATTGGAATGATGAAAGGGACAATAAACATGATAAACAAGTTATACTTACTCTGCCTACAACTTTTCCTTTGGGACTCAGACACAAATAAAAACCACTTTCGTTTCCTCGTATTGTGATTTGACTTTCCAAATTATCTCCTTGTAATATTAACCTAGCTGTTTGAGAGAAAAAAGGAAAGAAATAACAAGAAGTTACTTAATTGAGAAGTAATTGTGCATTGGCCACGAGTGTGACAATGTGATCTATTGCAAGGATATGTCCAAGGGCAAACGACATCACAATAACAAGTGTTTTAATAAGTTTCCGTACATTCCGATCGAAGTTTTTCATTTATTTCACACGTTCATGCCACAATAGGAGCCAATGGTAGATTGAACCACTTGTGTTTGAACGGTCAAAATGGGTCAAAGGTCACGTTGGGTTAAGGGGCAAACTGTAGAGGAGCTCCATATGAAATGAATTAATTAGATATGTATTTAAGCGTTAATCGGAAGGATGTCTAAGCAATTATTAATGCTTTAATTACTACATAAAATTCGCAACTCTCTTTCGTCTAGAATGATCTGTCGTTTGTCTAGATGTTAGAATCTTCCATAAAAGTGACATACAGTAGTTATATTGTGATCCATATAGTGTTACAAAATGAATGTCAAATATCATGAAAATAATTTCAAAAAATGGTTCAGCAAAATGGCTTTCTTTCATAACGGCAGTTTTATGACAACCCTACATTCTTTACTCAGGGCTTTCCTGCACGAGAGATTGTTCACTTATTGGCAGGCTTTCAATTTCATTCTCAAAATAATCATGTGAATAGTGCTCAGTGTTAAGAACTAAATATATCATTTTAAGTAGGGAAAAGCATGGCGAAGAACAAGAAGGGGATGAGGTGGATGTAATGGAGGAGGGAAGGAGGAGGAGGAGGAGGAGGAGGAGGAGGAGGAGGTGGTGGTGGTGGTGGTGGTGGTGGTGGTGGTGGTGGTGGTGGTGGTGGTGGTGGTGGTGGTGGTGGTGGTGGTGGTCATCGTTATCACCATCACCATCACCATCACCATCATCATCATCATCATCATCATCCCATGGTGTCGAGGCGCAAAGTTATGGTGATGGAAACGAAACAGGACGGTGATAGGTAGGACAATGAGTGAAAGTGACGAAGGGTGATGTCGTATAGGTTTGCTAGAGGCTAATATTCTTCGAATCCAATGGCTCAACATATAACATAGTTATTTGGCTTTACTGTGGTTAGTGGTAGGTATAGACTCTCTTTGTCTTCCTACGGAAACATTATATATAAGAGCATTGCTGTGCTCCCAGTCACTTTTTATTTACTTGTGAAGTTTCACGCCATACTCTCAGTGTTTCATTTATAGCGTGTACAAACCACTTGAGTTCCTTCATTGTGTGCATCCATTTGGTGCGCTTGTAAGACATAAAATACATGACACATTCCCATTGACGGAAGAATTTCGTCGCACCTACATACCGATGCCGATCAACTATTCATAAGGTCGTAAGACCGTCTAAAGAGCTTTCGGGATCCTTGCCAAGTGGTCTAAGTCTGGTCACCTTGCTTGTTACAGTATTCTTTCCCTTTCCCCTTCGGGAGATGGATTTACTCTCTATACTATTACAAATGCTGTTGATTTATTCCCACACTTGAAGTTTTCGAATTAAAATTAAAGTGATAATAACACGCATAACTTCGCGAGGCGAAATTCTTTCTTGGTTGTCTTTGGGGTGGCCTGATCCCGTGTGGTATTATTGTTTGCGGCGCTGTGGGATAGTCACTGGTATATCAATACAAGTACCTGGATGCCAATGATTAAAAATGACTCCAGGAATCATGTAGTAGAAAAATGACCAACCACACCAGGTGCGTCACCATAACAAATATGACATGGTCAAATGTACAAAATGTTTAGAATTACCAACACGATTTTCTACGGGAAAGCTTGCTTCTTGGACACTCGAAACCCCCCCCCCCCCCCATAATTTGTTTTTGTCAATATAGTGACTTGGTGCAATGTGGTGACTTCGTGAGATTCAACATTTAATTGACGGCTACGGCCATTTTAGGTCACTGGATCGGGATAGACTTGAAGAAAACACTATAATTCTGTGTTGCTATGAGCAAGGGAGTGGTCGAAATGTACTGAAACCTGAACAGACTACGGAATGCGCATCCCCCAGTGCACTCTTTCTAACTATCGTATTGATGTTTGGCGTTACCAAGCAACGGTGTCACCGAATACCTCGTATCCTTCACCACTTGGTCATTGACAAGTTATGTCGGTTTATGCTGGGGTAACTGTCTTTTCAAGTGTATCTGCGCTCCTTTTCAACTTTTTCTTGCAGACAGAAAACTCAATTAAATCATTATTAATCGCGGGGCTAACACCCGCTACCACTCATCAAGTTACTTTCACAACAACATGTTGTATGCGTGTTAATTTTTTTTTTACTTTTACTCATCGAAGCACGGTTCGTGTTCTCCCTGACGGACAATATTCCCTGCTGTGATTCGTGTTGTAGTATAGAGATCCATCGAACTTATGTGCGTGCTCTTCCATTTATTTTGATGGACCTCATGCTTACTAAGTTCATACTGGTCTTTAAAGTTGACAAAAAAATGTATAAACCATGGTGAAAACTAGAGACAGTCGGATGCGTGAGATTGGATTTAAGATAACGAACTCTGACAAAATTTATCATCAGTAGCACATAAAATATCAGAATAAACACAAAAACGTGGAAGAAGGTATGTTTTCCTTCGACAAATAACAGTAAAAATAGAAGTATCGGGTTCCAAAGTGTCAAAATGTGATGAAGACGTTATGCGGAAGAATTACATTTCAAGGAACCATGTTTCAATACACATCATTTGGTGCATAACAATTGAAGCACCAACGAACACTAGCCAACACAATCCAACCGACAAAACAACGACCAGAAATCAACCCTGGCTTGCAACAAGAAACGTTGATTTTGTATTCGTAGTCTACAGAAGAAAGAAACACATTTCAACGACAGTCCACTCATCGGTTTGTAGGATACACTCACGTCAATACTATGCACGTGGTCGGCATAATTAATAAATAATGAAGTCCATGGGTCCGGAACCCTGAAGATTTCAACACTCTGAGAGCACTTCCTGCACTGGTTTGAATTTATCAAATTACAGTACACCCAGTTTAAAAATTAACTGGCTGTTAGTAATATGGAATGATCGTGAAATCTTAATCCCCCCCCCCCCACACACACACACCTTAACCTTGGAGTTTCGGGATTTTCTCAGTTTAGTGCGTGCTAAATAGCACTAATATAGTCCGGCAAATACAAGGACAGACATATAATTATTATAGATATTATGTTTACGAAATAGACATTGGAGAGGGTATATGGTTTATAGGACTGACTCAAGTGTTCTTCCCTATTGTTCCAAGACTCCAAGACTCCAGACATTTTAATACAAACGTTGGCCATCCCAAGTCATTTTATTAGATTTCTCATGATGAGAGCTTTAGAAAAGACAGACTACTTGTTGGAGAAATTCGAACAAACAAACTAACAAACGCATGTTCTTCAATTGCCAACATTGCTTTGGCTATTGTAATCAAGACAATGGGTTTAAATTAAGTGGCCCGCTCCCGATGGCATATTAAGACATCACAACAAATATATTCATTTCCTACAACCTGCACATTTCACGGTTAAAGAAATCCTTTACGAAGCAATATTTTTTCTTGTTATTGTAACAAGTAGACACGACTTCTTGGTGGTCGATTTCAATGACTAAAGGGGATACCCGTTTCTATGTTTTATTAAGGTTAGATCGACTAACTTCAATTTGTATTCTAAGAGTAAATGTATTAAACTACGCACGACCCTATTTGCGTTCAGTTGAAGACTTTCATGTTTTCTGAAACAGTCGATTATTTGAAATTAATTCTGCGGAAACATTAAACTAATATAGTTGTCTGCCCACGCATAGACCTTCTCGTTGATCATTTAAAATATTCATAAAAGCAAACTTTAAATTGCAATATTATTATGGGGCCATGATGTCAGACACGCTGACTTTAATTTCATATTTCCGTAGTCTGTTTAATTTTGAAATTTATCCTCGCCGAGACTAGGTGTCGATGAAATACGCCAAATATGACCGTGTTAGTTTTAAGGTATGGTGCAAAAGACCAAAAGATTACGCACTGCCCGTCATACCGTGTCCATTTCATCATTTTCTTTTATTTTTGGAGACTTTTGGTCTCTGAAACTGACACATTTTGACAAACTAGTGTAGTGATTTGGCGCGCTTATCCTGCATGTCTCAGCTAGATTCACTGCTTCCCCAGTCTGCAATTCTTAGCCGATAGACTAATTGTCTCAGAAACTGATCCGTGTCGTCCATAAATTCATATTGATAGTTTGCTAATTCTCTACACGGTCTAATGAAAATTCCTCCCACGTGCAACTTTGCGGTTCGACCTAAAACGGTGGGTCTAAATAAATGTCCTATTTGTGCAATTAATTTCACCCGTGCAACGTGACGAAATTGCATCGCAAAACATTCCGCATGTACCGTCTAAAAGCTTTTCAGCGTGTTTGGCGAAGACACCATTTAATTACTCGAGATTTACACTGCTAACAAAAAGTCGAGATTTTACTGAGAAAATATCGACATTACGACTCCGACGATTCATTTAACGTCATCTGATTACGTCAATCTGGGTGCAATTTAATCTTGTCTTTCTTAAACGTCATACGACGTCTTCCTAATTCACATGATAGATACTACTCGCCACCATTATTTCAATTAGTCTAATTTGATAGTATCGTGAATGACAGCCTTCCTTAACACATTTAACGCGTTTATCTGCCACAGTAGCCACGTTTCCTTTTTGCCACTATTAGTTCTAATGACCCGGTGTTAAGCATTTCATTTTTCTCACTTGTGTATGATGTTGGTAATTAGTTCTATTGCGTGTTGGCGGAGTCTTCTCATCGTGACCTGTTTGCTCGCTGGTTGGCACCACGACATGGAAGTTAGCTATCGGTTTGACGACTCTTGTATTAATTGGCAGTATGCTCGGCAGACATTTTCATCATGACCTATCTGCTCACTGGTTGGCACCACGACATGAAAGTTAGCTATCGGTTTCTCGACTGGTGCAATAATTGGCAGTATCTTTGACTCACTGGTAGACAGTTTCATCAAAAGATATAATTTGTCTATTAAAGTTTAATAGTAGCAATTTTAAATTAGTAGTCGCAAACAACTGACAAGTTTTTTACTCTCAGACTGAATATTTCACGATGTGAAATCACAAACATGGATTGTAGAATATTGACGGAGATTTGCCTTTAGTTAGTTGGTTTACTTTTAATTAGTTAATCTGTAATTTCAATGCGTAAGCATCATTTACAAAATGTCTGGAACGGTGGATGACTTTCTTACAATAAAATAACACTTTCTTACAATGAAAATGATAAATTATCCGAGTAAGTGTAAACATTCTAACAATTTGTACGAATCTTGAGAGTTAACCACGGTTTCTGTTTACGTTGTCCACATACTAAGTATCTACCAAATTTATAGTTTTACCAAATTGTTGCACTTATGATGCTTATGCAAATACATGCCTATGGAGCATTTTAACGTGTTTATATATATATATATATATATATATATATATATATATATATATATATATATATATATATATATATATATATATATATATATATATTATGAAAACATAGTTTCTGTGACCGAAGTCATATCTACCTGCCTAATTACAAATATATAAGTATGTCGCATTGGTACGCACATGTATGTATTAGGTTAACCGGCGTGAACTTTAACCTCTGGATAAACTAGGTACACGAACTAGTACATAAGCTAAATTGGTTTAAAAGCATATAACTGAACTACATGTACCCCTGCTGTTCTAGTATGAACAAGTCTCGAGAGTCGTTCAACTTAGAAGTCGTTGGATGTATCATGACTTTTGCCTATTCTTTCTTGAAAACAATCTTTCTCTAAAAGTAGAACCGAAGCTGCTTGTACAGTGACTGCTTTCAAAATGAATGATCCAAAAGTTTTGGTTTTTTAAATATTTTAAGCCTACACCATAGACCATTTACCAAGTTGGTGGCGGGTCTATGCCTATACCAGATCCTTTGTGATATATATAAAATAAATAATTTATGTTTTATGGCAGTTAAAAGCTTGGAAAAGTTTACATACGTATTAACAACGATAGATTTGAAGACTGGTATATCTACAGTTTCGTTACTCGAAGTATTTTTCTTTTCTCCGACGCCCTGATTGTGTGTGTACTGCTGCCGTAAAGAGGGCTGCACGTTTTACGACAATGGTGTACCTGTAAGTTGACGCAGTCACCAATGTATTGGAAATCACATTACCAAATTCTCAAAATGCTCGGCGTTCTCGTCAACGTACTTTGCCCCAATCAGAAGTTTGAGGAATTTGTGTCCCCGGGTTGGTCGCCCGAATTCATAGCAAATTTATTCCTGTGTGTTTTTCTCACAGGGTTTACATTCCTATTAAGGCCTTTCTATTTTTACCCTGAACTTATATTGAACTAGGCAAGGTGTGACCGACCATCTAAGGCTCGATGCCGATATGTTTTGTATGACTTTAGTCTCGGGAAGTCAAATAAAGATATCCGGATCCAGGACGAACTCGTAACGCTTACACAACTTCTCCTGTAAAAATATCCGAACATTTATTGATTTCAATTTATTTCCTTTGTGGTTTTAGGTAAATAGTTTAAAAGCTTATCTCGGTTTTCAAGTGCAGGCCAACAGGGTTTACGATTGAGAATCACTGAAGTAAAGAATTATGGGTAAACCAATTTCTCAGTAAATGCGCTTTGTCGCCAGGAAGAGCCGTGACGTTCCATCCATCACAATGCTGATCGTCTGCCAGTAAAGGAGAGGTCGGGGAATTACGGCTTATAATTTTAAAGAAGTGGGGAGACAAACCTAAATCTCCATGCAGACGTCTTGGATGTGGTAATTAAAAGCAAAAGGAAACCGAAAGCTAAAAATTACACAATGTAGTCGAATTGCCTTCCTACAAAATAATACAACAGACAAGTACTCACTAGGGCTACCTGCATTCTGAAAAATTATGGCGGGTATTTCGCTAAGACATTTTGGGAATTTAGTCGCTACATTTTGGAATGTGATCAGAAATAATTGTATACTGAATTTACTACATTGAAATTGTGGTGAGTTGTTGCGTTAACTTGGGTAGTGGTGGTCATAAATTAACGTGTTTACGTCAGACTGTACCATCATCATCTCTGTCAATAAGAAAAGCCGAAAATAAAGTAAAGTTGTTCCGTGTTGGTGTGGATCAATGCGTTACGTTATATCTTCACTGAACTATCTGTCAGGGGTAGCTTTTGTACCGAAATCTCGCGATTTATCCGGAACGTGACATCAAACGTGACAGTACGTTTATGTGACGAAAATATGTTGTACACAACGGGGGTGGCCTAGGTACTTTCGGAAAAGGATTTTCTTTCAGACGTGTTTTATTGCGCACGAATGATGAAAATTCATGACAAACGGAAATTCGACTTCAATCGACACATTTTCTCACCATTGACTATTTGACAACGTGTATTTGTACAACTTTCCTGTTTCGAAGAGTTATTTATACACACCTAATACTTGGTGTTTGTTAAAATATCTCAGGTGTTTTTCCTGTTCATATGTGGCTCTGACAACCCCTCGGGCCATGACACTCGTAAAACCGCCTCAATGCCTGTAAAAAGGTATGGTACATTGTACGAACTTTCACCTCCAGACATACATTGAAAAACATCGCTGCCGTGACATGAGTGGGCTCTTTCATGTGTAGCGGGAAATTTAATACCCATTTCAAACGTAACGGCAGCTACTGACGGGCTTATTCGGTCAACGCCGGGTCTATTTCACCACTGATAAATACTCAAGTGTCAGGAGCTTTCCTTCTCAATCGGTTAGTAACTATCCATGGCGTTCTATTACCTATCCACAGCTGTAAGATTCTTTGTCTGCTCGATTTTCAGCCCATTTTAGGCAGACAAGAGGTTCATTCAAGCGGCAGTACGATCTTTTGCTCCCTGTGATAAACGCACATTTTATATTTGCGTAAGACCAGTAGCTTCATTATTCGAGTAATATGGGTAGCTTTCCATACCCCACTGTAGTTTATTTATCTTCTGTTAATAGTCTATCCTTCGTCCTTCTCCAGTCACATTCAAGCCAATCAGTTAACACGTACACACCAGTTAACAAATGAGTTCAAGATTTAGCAAGTTTGGGAAGTGTCAAATAAATCCCCAAGTGAGTTAGACGTGACATATTTGTCTCCCTCCTAAAACTCTCAATCTTCTTCCCAAGCAACAGTTTTTCAGCTTGATTTCACAAGTGAAAGGGGTTTCTTAAGAAAGATTCATTAAAGAGATCAAGAGCTTAATTCTGCCTTATTGGTAGATTTGGAGTCCCTCTTTTATTATGACGAACTTTACTTTCTCTATGTTTATATTAGGGATTAGTGACTGCGGTGTGCCTAATGATACACTATGTACGAGTGTTACACTTTTTACTTTTTTTTCACTGGTGAGCTCGAGCTGGAGGCGATCGACAATACGAAGTAGAAACCTGAGTTCAAAGAGTTAAGCATGCTGGTGCGTTGCTGAGACATCCCCATCGACCCCCCTCTGTGTGCGACTTGTACAAAATATTTCTTGTTGTATTGACTTTGGGGCTGTCCTTATTATGGCTATTTTTGTCACCTATGACTGGTTCCTTAGACCAAACATAGTTGTTATTACGCCTTCGAAGAAGAAGAAACTCCCTCTTCTCTCTCCCTTTCAGTGTTCGGTTTGGGTGGCCTCAATATTTTACGCAAAACAAGGCTTCCACCCTAACAGGATGACAATTGCCTGAACAATATGAAAGAAAACGAAACGTCTTAATCATTCTCTCAACCATCAATTTCGAACTATTTAAAGGGAGGTTCCGTGACGTCATAATGAGTGGTGTCATAAGAGTTCAACCATGCATTGCTAGGGAAGGCTTCGACCACACAGTTGGCCAGCCAATGAGGCTAATCAATTTTACCAGTCAAAAGAGGTTGGAAAACATAGCTTTGTCATGTAGAAAAGTTACAAATTTAGCTAGATTTAACGATTGGTGCCACAAAAGACACATTAGAAACCGAGAGAAACGACCTCCAGTGTGTGGTCTTTAGTTTGTCACTTTCAACAGAAAGAACGGCAGTAAAAGTCAATTGTTTTCAAAATGTTGGGAAGAGCTTCAATAGCTTTGCCAGCTGGAGCTATTGTGGAGTGAAAGACTCTCGTGGCAAATCATTGACTTTCAGACGGCACATGACCAGCCTTTAGCAAGATTGACACTGCAATTTCTAGCTATTCTCTAGCTTTGTGGAGTTTGTTTGGAAGAGACAGTGAGATGAATAAAAGTCTGCAAACTACGGTGGTTAAGGGTGGTGAGTGGGAAGAACTGGCTTCAGGGCGAGTAACAGTCATTTACAAGTCGGACTCTAGCCCCCTCTCGTCTCTTTTATGTCTTTTCCTATTACGTCTCAAACAAAGTAAAAACCAATACAGCGTCGTAGTCAATGCAGAATTAATCAAGTACTAGTACTCAAACAAACTAAATACAGTGCGTCTTGTCAGCTACTTGAAAATGTACATACGATCATGTGATGCTTTTCTTCGATCGATTGGATGAAATAAGGGGTTAGAAGTGAGATCCTATAGAGTTAGTATGATCATTTGTGTTTTAAAGCTGCTGTGCACACATATTGTAGGTTTATTGCCTTGTCTTAACTACTTAAGGATGTCCTTCAAAGTAAACATTTACTCGGCAGAGTAGACCAATTGTATTTAAACCATGAAGGTGGGGCACTATTGGTGTTTTAAAGACAGTGTTATCTTTTGCTATCTGCTTTGTCTGCCCATCTTTACAGGTTTACTTCCGGGGTATACTAGGTTTATCTCTGCATCTTCTTTGACTCTTTGAAATGTCTAAAGGTTACTATTATACCGTTTTCTGTGTTTAACTTAAAATAAAACGCCTAACAACAGTAGAAAGGGTTTTTATTTTGAAATGGTAATGTTGGCATCTATGAAGAAAGGGTTCTTGAACCCTCCCTTACTTAGTAGAGTATTTTTTTCACTCCGTCTAGCAACTGTGTTTGCATACATCTCGTTTACAATTATTTTCTTACGGGGTTGGTGTTATTTGCGGTCTACGGATTTCCCTCAAATACTGACTATGGTTACGATAGGGTAGCTACATGACTCGGTATTGAATTGTCCAGCCTGTTTACTTGTTTTCACTCACCCGTGCGATTGTCTCATTGCTTAGCCCTTCTCTTATTGCAAACAACTAAAGCCGCGAGTTTACCTAAAGCTCACGTACTATTGCTAACTTTAATACTAACGACGTCACGCTGTTTTGCCATGTTTTATAACACGATAATCATACAAATCTTAATAGTATATAAAATATCGTAAGAGTAAAGACGGCACAGGAAAGGTTAACGAGTTCTCGAGTCCCTCTCAACTTCAATACTTGGAGAGAAAGATAAATTGAGCAACGTTGCCGCACAGTTTCTACCTGGTACGATGTCATTGTTTAAATCGTATTGCCCCTCTCTACTCTAAAGCTGTGTTTGCGGTCAAATAACTTACTAAAGAAATACCACGAAGGTAGTAAATGAATGGGGTGGCATTTCACGAAGGGTGAACAAGAAGATCATTTGTGGACGTCCCAACTATCACAGCCTGGAGCAGGGCCAATATTGGTATGTGTGCGAATAAAACTCCCGCTATTTAACCCGCACTCGGATACACAATTGCTTTAGAAAGCGCTCCATAAACGACATTCTTTGAGTCGAAAGCAAGAAAAAGGCTACATATAACATATTATCATTACCAGACTGAGAAGCTCATGCCTCGGTCACGTTTTAGATGTTATTGTGACGTCATATATAAAATTTACATCATAAGTCAGCATTTATGACCACTGAATAAGCTCATGGTGCCTATACTTAGTGTCAATGATAACTGGGAATCAAAATTCACTTGTGTGAGATGGCAAGGGTCGTTCTTGAAAGCTGCACACTTTAAACTGCTTCTGGCCATACGAGATTAAATGTCTACTAGTGAATACGTCCCATTAGACCCAAGATGAGCACTTCTGCGTATCTACAATGGTGGAAATGCCATCACAGCGGGTAGAATAAATTGGAAAACACCCATTCGTCAAATTGGGGACACCTATCTACTCAAATTAGACATCACTTAGCCCCAAGACGACCCCAATTCTATAAAATGCTTTGGTTCGAGTCAAACACTTGTATTGTCTCAAGACTGCTACTTTTTGTGCCTTCTGACAATGTTATTTTTTCTCTTTTTTCTATCCGACCTAAGGTGTTTCCTCGACAGGTTCAAGTCGTGCTTCGTTTCACTCTCCCCAAAAGAAAAACACCGCGGCCACTTTAAAAGCCCTGCATCATTGCTAAAGTTTATGACAAGCTGCGATTGAACACAATGCCATGAATTGCCGCACTTCAAGAGCCTTAGGCTCCTGTCAACGGATAGTCTAGCCTCTTTTACTTACTGCATGTCTTTTAAGGTTCCGGACCAAACTACCAATTTGACATATTTTTCTTCCGTTCACCTTTCCATTGGAAATTACACAATAATAATAACAATAAGTACATTGCCCACGTACCGTAAACGTCTCCGTTTTCCCCACGAGCGTCTACATTTTTCCCGTAAATCCGTATATGTTTGCCGCTAGCTTTGGAATATAACTGACTGATGCGTACGACAGGTATACTCAGTGGGTCGTGCTTCCCCATCTGTTCATTAACTAGTCCACTAACGTGCTCGTCAAAATCTTTCAAATCTGACAGATCTAATTGTATTGATTCCTGAAACGAAAAAAAAAAACATTTAGAGTTGAATAGAATATGGTCATTATTCTGATGGTGATACCTTTCAGTGCATTTTTTTTGTTTTCAGATCATTTCAACGGATAATATCGCTGTCCTTGAGGCCTATTACTAAAATGTACCCATTGTTAAGTAAGGTTGTCCAAGTTGGTGTACTAGTTTTCATACCACTCTTTAGCGCACGTTTTTTTCTTTAGATTGAAGTCTTCGAGCACCTATGGTTTTCAGTGAGCCTCTTTACTTTCTCATTGATATGTCGTCCACCTTGCTTCTAACGTCAGGTGTGTTAGTGCATTCAAAACACCATGATATATTAACATGTTACAGTGACATGAAAGACTATGGGGTGAGACGGTAGTGAAAAACGAAGGTCAGCTAAAAACATCAAACACGGTTGTCAGCAAGACTTCTGTTGTTTTAGGACATAACAGGTCAAATAGACGCTGTTTGCAAAGAATGTAATCGAACTTTTGCTGTACGTCACAGTGACGGTTTTCGACCCCTTTTGCGATCGATTAACAAGTTGTGCACTATTGTTTTAAATCGAAGCTGCGCTGCAGGGTTTCCCCAGGAATGAGATGTCTTTTCAAAATTGTCGAGGACTATTGGTCCAAAGAGCCCGATTTACTTGAGCGAATCGAGGGATCAAAAGTTGAAATAAATAGACATGTCGGACAAATAAATATCTGGTCTCTATTCACACTCTGAAACTTAGAGGTCTATTGTTTGGTTTTGACGGCTGTTCTCTCAAGAAAGAAGGGGAAAGTTTCAGTTTGTATTTCTGTTTGGTGGCATTGGCGACAAACCATGCGTTACTCAGATATCTTGCTCAAGTACTGGCCCCTCTGCTTTTATCTAATACCCGGGGAGGGATTCGACTTCAATGGACTTCAAATAATACAGACTTTGCAACTCCACAATCAATCACAGAATACAAGTATTTTGCTATTGATTAACTCACCTTGGTCGATTGTGAAACCTTATAGCTTCCAATATCATAAACTCTTTAAAAGAACCGATTGACTCGAGAGGATATATTATGCCGAGTTGGCCAGTAAAAATAATAGTAACGAATCTGAGAACTAGCAACAAGTAAAGTGTAATTAGTTTTTGGCTTGGTGCCACTTAAACTTCTGTAACTTACGACAGACCATACTACAGTATATGCGACAATAAGCCGCCTGCACTTAACCGAGTCAAAAGTGAGAAATGGAGACTTGTTGTATTGGTAAAAATGAATACTAGTGGTACATACCTGTATTTGCCAGCAGCAGAAAAGTACATGGAAAAGCCTGCATCGAAAGATACAAAATGGAGAAAGAAAGAACGAAATTAGTTGTATGTAGTCTCAACTGATGTTAAGCTTAATTCTTAAATTACTGTTATGGTGTATATCCAACCACTTCGCTCAATTACTCCGAATTCACGTGTAACATGTCTCCGATTAAGTTGTATGAAAGCTGAAGGGAGCCTTGGGAATGGATAGCAGACAGTGCACGGTGACACGATGATCACCGCTACTCGAATACACAGGTGGATGTACCTACAATGTATAGCACCGGTGGGGTAACATAATGGACTCCAGCGTCCGGATAGGTAGTCCTATATATATGAGGAAACCATAAGACGCCACCGATCAGTGTACTCTCTCCACGCTGGTTGTTCGACTGTCCTCAGTAGTACTAGTAGCCGTAGATGTGAAATCAGCGACGAACGAGCGTATGTGTGCAGAGAGCTAGCATGTACAAACAGCGTAGATAATAGGGCCAATATTTGCATATGTGATGTTCAATGACAGTCATACAGTTTGAAGTGGTACACTCGATAAATCATCCTCTTCTCACAAAAGCAAACCCGACCTCTCAGTCCGTCGAAAAATTCACAGAATTGCGATGGAAAATCCTATATGTACACTCACTAATACACTCCAATTACCCGGGTGCCAATCTTAAAAGCTTTTCAGTTCGGTATTTTTTTTAAATCCTAAAGATGTGACTTCCCAACACCAGCGCTTTATGCATGAGTGCTGCCTCTTAGCGGAACCAAACTAGCTATGAGGAGTGACTGGGCTACTACGTGTTTATCTGGTCAGGGGAGTGCAAAGCAAGGCGCTTTTAAGACTTCTTTTCAAATCGAAATGGGGGAGTCCAGACAACGATTTTAAAGTCGTTCTGCGGAACAATCAAAGTGCCGATGGGTGGGACCTTCCATCCAATTGGCACCTGTATTCATGTTAATTAGCTTGATTGACTCGACTAAGGGTTCATCAACATGCTGCGAAGTTATCGTTCCAGCACTGGTTTCACCTGGTAATTGACTCCATTTCGCGATAATTTACAGGAGAATACATACCAATTGTTGGCCGTTTTGGTAAAGCGGCCAATATTATCAACTCCAATGCCGATAGCACCAATTAAGGCCAAATAGCTTCCCGGTGAGAGCTAGAGGGAGCCATAACGGACTGTAATTATCACCAACTTGCACATTTATTAAGTAGCTTTAGGTCCAGGTACATAGCAAAGTGTGTGCTCCCTAACAGCAGGCATGCAAATAAACACACCATCTAATAGCTACTGTATACGCATTCGATCCGCTCGGCACGGGCTAGGTGTAACGGAGGACAAAATACAGAACAAATCGCAAAACATCCAGAATCCTAGGTAATTGAAATAAGGAGATCACACGGAACTGTCAACAAGATGGCATATCTTTTAGTCAGTCACGCCACCACGCTGTGAGGTACATAATACTATTTGTTCGTTTATATTAACTGTATAACTATACAAGGTAACTAGAGGTGCAACACTGCTTTCAGAGTGGCGCTGTCACCGTTTGGCTCGTCACAATATCAAAGACTAAAACGGACGCAGGCTAATGAATATGACTCTGACTATTAGAGTAGTCTTTTCTCCACTTATATGTTTAAGTGTCCTTTCTGTAAACAAATTATGCATATGTGAGTTCCAAAGTGAAAGTTTAAAGGCCGTACTCATAGAATGCGACAAAGACTTAACTGAAATATTTTCACAATGGAGTCTTTCTGGGCGACGACGTATTCTTCTAGTGTTTTGAAACGTTCTACACTCCAATACCATCTGCCACAATATGGTTAATCTGGCTGAAAACAGTCTTCAATTGAACTGACGTTTTCCGTGGTAAAGTCTTCACCACCAATCTCATTGGCTTTGTAAAGTGAGTAGAGTGAGATATGTGTATTAGTGCCGCCGTGTCCTCACCACTCTGTATAGGGTATTTGGGTGAACGAACTCAGGCAAACAGTCACATGGAGTGAAATCCAAAAAACACTGCGCAAATAAGACCAAACAAAGGCAACGCAATAATACATATGTACGGCCACCTTCACCGCAATTTAAGCTTCTCACTGCGACTGATAGTGTAATAGTGGAAACAGTAATATCTTTAACATATAAAAGGTAATGGATATGATGTTCTATATACACAACAATGTAACATTAAAGTGAACTTACAGAAGCCTGGTTTGCAAAGTCATGTCTTCGTCGCAAGTCCTTTCTTGTATGTGCGCATTTCAGAATAAACAAGTACAAACTGTCAGTAAAGAGGTAATCCGCGTTTTAAGTACTCTCAAGTTCCGAGTCCCATCTATCTCTGGGAGTCTAGTTCCGCCGACAGATGATGTCGGAAGTCGTTCCAATTGTCGATTCACACCTAGGTGGACTTGGAATTCAGTGGGAACTCTGGTCGGAGAACTCCTCTACCTTAATGTCATCCAAGCTATTTCCTTCGGCGTTGTGACGTGTGGTTATTTAAAGGCTGGAATTTTTCCTAGTGTCTGGGAAACACCAACAATAACCAAACAATGCTTTTGGGCATATTCATTGGTCAGCTCAAAGAAGAGTATAATACCTGTAATAAATTCATTTAAAATAAAACCTTATTTTGAAATAGCCATTTGTCTGCACAATCTCGAGAAATCCCAACACACGCCATGTAGTTTCTGTGGACAAAGGTTGGAGCAGTTAGGGTAAGAGACAGACAGGGCCTTTTTTGGTTCCACCATGTTCATCATTGTGATCCTGTGGCCACAAAGTATTTTTGGTATTTGATTCTGAATAGGACTATACCATTCGATGATTGAAAGAAACTACCCCCGGGGAAGACACTTTGCAAAAACACACAATTTAATGTCGGCAGAACCAACCAACCTTGCTCATTTGTCCGCATTTAGCGCCAAGACCATCACGAAATGGCCCACGTCGAGTAATTTGGTATCCAGGGCACATACGGCACATCAATCCGAGATACAGCACGAACCTGGCGGCACTTGGAAGACTTTCTCCCCATCTCCTCAAAGTCATCGGACAGTGTCTTTGTTCTTTTACGATATGACAGGTGCCTATCAACTTTGGGCACGTGTGTTAGATGTGTTTGTTACCACCCCGATGTTTGAACCGTCGCTGTACTGTTTTTTGCGATGGCCAAAAGAGTTCCAACCACTCTCCACTCATCAAGAAGTATAGTAAACAAATAATAAGTACCAAGACTAAACCAGGAGAGTAGTTCAACCCTATTCACATTGCCATTTTGAAAAAAAAGTCATTGAAGATAGAGACTTGTTTGTCACCTATGCATACAGTATACTGGGCAAAAGGCAAATAGCAGAAGTTAAAGACATTGTTGTAGCTAAAGGGGCCAATAAACCTTTTATTAAATGCAGCACGTTTGAAAGACCTTATATTTTACATAACTACTCTAGCCACAAAGTCTATGAAAAAACTTGTAAACTGCTTTCTATGAACAACATTTTTTCGATGGACCAACACCCCTCCATGAATAGTGAAAATAAAATGAGAGGAAACTGAATGAATTGACCTGTACTAATAGTTTTTGAAGGGAAGAATCTACCCTCCTTTCAATGCCGCATTCCTGGCCAATAACATGGCTTTATTTGTATTCGGATGGTTGAGCAAGAAAGTCCTGATCAGAAAGCGTCGACTTTGTCAAACATGGTCATCACGGGGGATTTACAGAAGAACGATACTCTGTCAACATCCCAGGACTTTAAGTTAGATCTATTCCAATCCCTCAACAGGGAAAACAAGCCCCAATCCTCAACAGACCTAACCCACGCTCTTGATCCTGAGAAAGTAGGGTTTAATTCTCTCACTAGAGATTCATGCAGCTTCATTGCTTCTTCAGTTACCTTCTAAAAATCCTCTTGAGTAGAGAAAGAATAACAAGCCACCGACGCAATCCGAGTCCCTGGTTGCAATAATAACCGCACACATTGGACACGATAACTGAGGCGGTGTTAGTAATTAGCAACTGATCCAAAACAATGTTTGAATTTTAATTTGTTTTCTATTCTCAGTCGACTTGACCTGAGGACAAGGTGACACTGAGAACCCAATCACTAGGTTAGATTTAAAGATTTTATATCCTACAAACATTTTTTTAAATGTTAATTTTGGGAATAATATGTCTTTTCCCTCATCCAATCAGTGCAAACGCGACAAGGTACCGATAAGCGCCACAAAATAAAGGGGTCATCTCAAATATTCACAAATGGCAGAAATGGTTCTAATAGATACATTTGGAAGTAAAGTGATTGTCATGGAGACGGACAGACAGGGAAAAAACAGACGGAAGGAACATTCAAAATATCTGATGGGTGGAGAAAATTAAAAGAAGAAAAGGTTGACGAAACACGAAACTTTAGGAAGAATAAAAACAGAAAGGAAGGAAGGAACCAGGAAAGGGGAAAGATAAATTTTAATCTAACAATTTGTCCAATAGTTAAATTTCATGAAATCAATATTGCTATTAAGTGTTTTTGTCATATCGCAGTATATGACTTGTGAATGTCATTCACCTTCAATTTAGCTGTCATTCTGTAGTTGGAATCGAACAGTTGTCAACACATAAATAAAGAGATATAACAATACGACTACATTGGAATTTTCTATTCAGTCGACGAACAACATACACGAACTGTGTGACCCCTGGTGGTGTAAGCTAAACGAATAACAATCGCACAATCCCTTAGTATTTTTGTATTATCTTCAGCTCTGTTTTAATCAAAATGTAACTCGAATGCATACACAAATTATGATTTTAAAGAATTTTGAACAAATTATAAATGAAAACGACTAAATAATGTGAGCCTGTATAGTGGATAAACAATATATAACAATAAAGTAACGAATATGTATCATTGTTCTCAACATACGTAAACCTTGATACCAAATTTTTCAAGTTTGTCTACTCTTCTTAATTTGGGTCGACAACAAACTTTACTGGAATTATACATTCTTTTTCAACTGCATGACTCTATTGTTGGTCCAGAAGTGCAAACAACTTGATAACTGTAATAATACACTTTCTATACTAAAGATGAAAGGATGCCCCTCTTTTTTGAAACCGTCATGTCTCCTGTCTCCCTCATCGGTTTTTCCTCTGCTTTCGTAATTTTGTTTGTTTGAGTGAGTGAGTGAGTGAGTGAGTGAGTGAGTGAGTGAGTGAGTGGGTAAATCTATGTATATGGTAATGTCTATCTATCGGCTAGCCTGCGTGCCCCTTTAATCCACTTGACCCTCCATGCCTCACTATGTCACTCTCTCAATGCCATTGTCTGTTTGTCTGTCTCTATTTTTGGTCTCTGTCCCATCCCTCTGTCTGTATATGTATCTGTCTCTCTCTCTCTCTCTCTCTCTCTCTCTCTCTCTCTCTCTCTCTCTCTCTCTCTCTCTCTCTCTCTCTCTCTCTCTCTCTCTCTCTCTCTCTCTCTCTCTCTCTCTCTGGCCGCTATTCAACGTTTGTCATAATATATTTATTTTGTCGGTTTCACACTCGTGATCTATGTAATCAAAACATTAGTGGTAGGGGGTAATGATAAATATATAAGTAGTGAATTGTTCATTTGAAATGTCACAAAATATTTGATAAAAATGTCTAAAAATACATCATGTAATCTTAAACAGTCCGACACTTTCCCATTACATCCCCGGACACCGGAGTTTATTTCATGGGCATATGATTCTGACAACCGCATACCAGTGTTTCATGTCCGGTTTGCGCGTGCTTCCACAGCCGTGGGAAAAATAAAAAAATCTTATTGCCTATAATTTCCCCTATTTACTACAAATAAATCGGGTTTGCAGGCTTCCGTGAATGCCAAAGCGATTATTGCTAACGACATAGTTTCATGGTTTTCACCACATACTTAAGGTAATGTGAGAAATATGATAGTTGGGTATTCCTAGAGCCGTACCCGATTGAGCAAACACAAACATCATTTACCTGTAGTATGTAAACAATTGGTTACTGAAACTCTACTTGAATTATTAACATACATGTATGTTTATTGGTATATTAAAGTATTATTTACGGATACCTTAACCTGTCCAGTTCATTATAGTTTCAATAAATAAATAAACCCGGCCCCGAACAGTCGTAATAGAATATGCCAAACGTTTCAGACAAGGACAACTTTCATAGCCCAGAGAGTTGTTGTTAACTTGTGTCTAACTCTCCAAGTCATTGGCTATATATGCAGTAGGAGCTACCCTTTAAATAGACCATTTATACCAGTAAATCTATATTAGATATTGTAAATAATGTGATTATAAGGAAATAGATTAAACAAAGTAGTTTATATTGTATAAAGGTAAATAGCAAAGTTATAACAAATGTGATGAATTGGAACTCAAATAAGTCTTGTCCGCCAAGGGAATTCCGGCGATTTAAAGTTTCCAAATTTATTCTTTGCCCTCATCATCTAAGTAGCTGCGGATTTATAGACTCAAAGACAACCCTATTCATGGTGTGAATTATGAGTGTTAGAGGAACGGAACCACAATACATGACTTTGTATTGTGAATAAAAACACAGTACACACATATGAACAGAGACACCAAACAACGTTCGTCTCATTTAGACCCTCCACGTGGAGGAAGTATGATAACTTTTGAACCAGATAAATTCGCGACTCTTTGTTACAAAACTGATCTTGCCACACACACACTCCATACAATAGGTTTTGATACAACCCTACAACTTAAAAATCCATTAAGCCTATACCTAAAGACAAAACCGGAAAAACTAGACGACTAAACATATCAGCCCACCTGTACTTTCGTGGTGCTAAACTTTTCCTTATATAGACACTTCCTTGCGTCTAGACAATTAGCAAAGTTTGGCATAGAAATGCGACACGACTGACTGCTTGATGCTTTCCCCCGTAAATTTATAACAATCAGTAAAAATGCCTCGTTCATTTTTTAAACAAAACAAATTTAAACAAAAATAATTTTCTACTTCAAATGTACAGATGTATCTTTTACCACTGTATTTAAAATCAAATATTATATTACCAACTCTTTTAAAAACCCACTGAGGTGCGAGACTAGTCGAAGATTCAAGTAGTGTGTGTTCTCAATGCCATTTACTGCTAATGTTACATTCGTCTTATATCAATATTCTTTGCATCTACAATATATATACTTAAACGAACGGCGTTATACCTAGGGGCTTTGCAAATTCAGGAAATATAAAATGAGTATTTATAACATTTTACAAAAATTACAATTGCCGCCACTTGTGAATAGGCATGGTATTTGTATGACACAAGAATCTTTATCAAGGTACAAATATGACGACATGCAATCTTAACTAATGAGAAACACGTGACACAATAGGTATATTGGGAAGTGGTTTAGTCCATGAAGTCATCACAATCGAATTTGTATGCATCAATAATGTACCAGATAGGGGGTAACGTTACCAAATGTCATAGATAATATTAATAGGAAATTATTGCTTTAAAATGAGTAATTATACTGGAGCCATGATCTTTATAATGACTATGAGGAAGTAGTCAGGTCTATGAAATCATCACGACCGTATGTGTGATTTATTAATCTGGGTGTAAGTGTACTAAGTGATACCAATAATTTATTGGTGGGAAATTTTTACCCGGTAATAAGCAGTAAACGAAACTCTGCTGTGACAGGCCATGTGTTGCAATATTCAAATAAACACATTTTCATGCATAAAATCATATTTGTATTCATAAATTTCATGTTACTATTAGTCAATGTCAATCCATGTGCTTACATGTATTTTTATGTTCGTTAAAAAATATCATGGTATATTTCCTGCGATATTGTTCTTACTAAATGAGACATGACCAGGTAAGTAGATCAGGATGGAATCGAGTCAACGAAGTGCTCACGACGACAGAGTCTGGTAGTTATATTTATGAAAGCGTGACAGTAAATCAATGTAAGCAAGACCATGACAGTCGTGTGTGTAGGAGGACTATGAAAAACACATACATGGCGTCCCCATAAATTAATTTAGCCCACGGCCACCCTGTATCAAGACGTTTATATTAATACCAATCAATTATCAACCATTGACGTACATTCTGGATTACGATGAAATTGCTAAAGAATGAGCCTCAACTGATAGCACTCACTTTTTAGGACAACATCGTGACGGTGCTCGTACACTTTCAGATGAAACAAGCCCTACAGTCAGTCAGTATTCTTAGAATGAAGGAAATCATTTTTTCCTACATGTAAGACTCTCCTGTTTCCGTGTTTATTACAAACTTATATTATAATGCATTTCCACACTGTGTTCAAAGCGGTCACAATGACTTTTGCCACTGGCAAGGACCTATAATGCCACAGCGGCACTTTACACTAAGTCTTCCTCAATTCCCTGGGGAGCATACAATCCATTGTGTAGCCTCTATAAGCGTATAGGACTAAAGCATTCAAATTGCACCCCATCCTACCAGGTCCTCAATTTTTACAGCTAGGTTGACTGGGGCATGGTCCTGGTTCAAATCTTTCCCAAGGACTTTAACCATGCACTCAGAAACAAACACCAGCTAGAGGCGAGGCTCAAACCAGCAACTTTTAGACCCTAAGCCGACCACCATAACCTTTTGACTATCGTCACTGCACGTCATATAGAGTCAGATAGCCTGTCAAATATTGTAAACTAAAATAAAATATAGAACTGCCGTCAAGATGTACAGACAAATAAATACAGAAAAGTGTACCTGAAACAAAGAAAATTACACTTCACTATATACTTTTTGCACAACCACTAGTCATTTATGGTCCAATAGGAGTCTGTAACACTATGATCACTGAGTATATAACCAATTATGTGTGATTATGAGAACTTTGGAGAAGCTATTAAATAGAGAGTGTCCTATATAGCTGTATAGTTCCACTGGTAGATCATCAAATCAACCCTTTTCTTGTACACAGTTTATGATTGTGGTAATACCTCTATGATTTATTTTCCTTTTAACAATATACTTGAAAATTTACTGTTTGAAGAACTTAACCACAATTTATTGATAACATCGGTAGTTATAGTCAGTCATAGTTCAGACCACTGTAGTAGTCTGAATTATAATATAGCTAATTGTAATGTGACAACTGAATTCCATATATGCAGGACCAAGTCACGTCAAGTCTGATAAATCACAAATGCATTCATAGAGTCGTTAGTAGCACCATTTTCATAACTCATATAAAAAAATATTTTTATCTTTCCACACCAATCCCCAACAAGCACTACGTAAAGAATCTAAACTATTTGCCATAATATTTTTCAATACGATTCCAGAGCAAGGAAACTACTTGGTTGTACTTTTTAAATAGAGGTGTGATTCTTTTTTCTTTTAAATCTGCACGTTCATGTCATGTGTTTATTTAATATTGTAAAATTGTATTCGTGCTGTTTAGACTGCGACTGTGTATTGTTATGGATGTACCAGATTACGACGGACGATGCTGAGGCAAAATATTTAGTATATTGTTATTGAACTAATATATACCTCCTTCTAGAAAGTTTTGAAGTACATGCATGTGTTTCAAGAGAGAAATCTCAACCCATTGTCAATGTGTATGCGGGTATGTCTACGTGAATATTTTAACAAATATGAAAGTTTACGTTTGATGTGTTGACGTCAACAATTTCCGGAGATTTTGTAATACTACACCACCGCTGTAGATACACGTGCACGTGTCCACGTGAGTGGCTGCTCATAGGTGAGATAAAAGTAGGATTATTTTAGCGTCGATGTTTCTCGAAGTTTCCAAACGACAAACAAACAACAACAACAACAACAACAACAACAACAACAACAAAAATAGAATGATACCAATAAATGTGTGTGAGTTACGTGTTTAATGTCAATCAATCAATCAATCAATCAATCAATCAATCAATCAATCAATCAATCAATCAATCAATCAATCAATCAATCAATCGATCGATAACGCCATGATCACAAAATGTATCACCAATCTGCTTAAAGTTCTACTTTTTTCAGAGACATGGAAATCGGTATTTATTTTTAATAAACATCGATGTGTATCGGCGCTGTGAGTCAAAGGAGAGTAGAATTCCCTGGAGATGTGACACTTTGAACCAATCACGTGCAGAGAAGAGCTGAAAGCATTCAGTGTGACATTCCACACGATTATTGCCGTTGCCGGTTAGTCTTGCCCCGGCCCAGTTAAGCTTGTCACACACGCCGACATGGGACATACGTCACTGTGTGTGTCTAGCGTTCAGCTGTAGTCCAGAAACCCTACTATGTGGTGTATGTAGGAGTGAGAATAGAAATGACCATTTCTGTGTCGATAAACGCAGACTTGTACTCACTAGAGGTGATATATCACAGCAACTGAAATATGATTGTGAAATGTGGAATAATAACTCCATTATCCCAACAAATACACGTATTATCGACAATTACACCAACAATGAGACAAAACCACTTAAAGGCCAAAAAATACATAAGACCAAAGGCATGTGTGCGATGTGGTTCAATAACGTCCAACAATATATAAGGACTGACTATTATCCTTCCAAGAATAAACCAGTATACAATTCAGAAATATCAGACACACAGTATGCATATATATGCACACACAACAAAGATACTACTAAATGCCAGGCAAACCCGGAAACACATTTGTTACATGAAACTGACAATGTTTACATGGCAGAACAACGCTGGCGTATATTACTAATCCTATGAGCTCTTAATATTTCTGATGTAAATTATCCCAGTTACTAATGCAGGACGTTACCAATTAAGTTCTCTCCTTGTAAGCGATGGTTTTCATTGTAAATGTGAACAGCGAAAATATGATTGTCGGTGTCTTCGATAAACGAATGGGTGCGTTGATAGAAATATAATATTATCCTTTTGATCTCCCGACACCTACATTTGATCAATTCTTATCGTTCGCCATTACATCAGACCTATATCGTTGGTGTGGATACAAATGCCACCTATATTATACCATGATGCTAACATAGGTGTGTGGAATCTTCACATTGTTGGCATGTGTGGTATGAGAGATTTTTTAAAATCAACCAACCTTTGGTCGAAAGGTCTCTAGTTACACAGCTCCCTATGACATGTTTCTCACGATTTAAACATCAATTTACATTATTTGAAATTGATGATGGTACATTCATTTTGACACTACAGACTGGCAATTAATAATTTGCTCATTTCAAGTACCGGTAGATTTTCAGCCAGATCTTGACATTTCTTATTTGCCTTCCGCGTTCACCCAAAACACGTGGTGTTCTGGGCCTGTCAACTACGTCACAAGCAAGCTCTTATTAAGCACACATCATGTTGTTGAGAATAAAGGTGTCGTTAACTCGTGTTTTAGTACATGGTCCTAAAACCACTGCAAGGAAAACCTGGATTTACATTTTCGAAACTTTTCGCACTTCTTGTATTACATCATCACCGAAAAAAGGAACTATGCGACAATAAAACTATTTTTGTCAGTGAGGTTGTTTAAGGACACCGGCAGTAGGAATCACACATCATCAGTAGACTTGACATCTTGGGTTAACATTCATATTTATACTCAATTGCAATTCTAACCATAGCAAACAAACTATTGTTTGACATTTGAAAGTTAGCGGGTTACAATACACTGCGTTACCCCATCACGAGTGCAACGGATCTCGTCGTCTGCTAACCACGGCACGAACACATATTCCTTTTCTAACGTTAACAGGTGTTCACCAGTTCTATATATCACGCCGAAAATACACTTCATATGTGAGATAATTTACTATAGTATAATTTAACAACTCACCATTTAATGCGAGAACCCATCACCAAATGTAATAAAGAATTACTCCTCTCTCCTGATGGAAGTCAATACCACAATTCAGGTCCTTGATATAAAGCCAATAGGCCTATATAGGTTTTAAACTCGAGAGAGCTCTGGTGGTTACTTCTCTGTCAAACTGCTCAAATGATATCTAAAGTATGGACGTTGTTGTCCTGGAGACGTCTATGTAGGCATGCCGTGGATGACACCGCCTACTCGAGTTGAAAACGCATGTCTCCGGAACAAAGAAAAAATCCTTGTCTTAGGGGCGCCGGAAACATTTAAGAGCCCAGTTAAAGTTAGAAAAAGACAGAATGTTCGAATATTGGGAGTGTACGGACATACAATGGAGTAACAACTAAAAACCGTTAATGGTCGAACGTGGAGATATGCCAATGGTGAGATGTCTGTTAACAGAACAATAAACTAACGACACACTTCTATTGCTGCCTATGTCATATAAATATTTTTGAAAACATAATTGTCATTCCCTTCCTAAAAATCAGTGATGCGTAGGACCAGGTCGTCGAGTTCTTTGATTGTTGCATGTAAGAACATTAGAGTGGTGGTCTTAACTTTTATCTCAATCTTGGTTTATTGTATGCATATTGGTGGCGAACTGTTCACCACACTGTACACACTCCATGTGGCGCTCTAATACCTTCAACCTATCACGTCACTGTGACGTAGCTTCTCTCTGCATTCTTACATATATATTATCACATTATCATATGAGAGATATAGATAGAGAGAAAGGAGAGGGGTAGAAGAGTGGGGGAGAGGAGGAGGAGGAGGAGGAGGAGGAGGAGGAGGAGGAGGAGGAGAGAGAGAGAGAGAGAGAGAGAGAGAGAGAGAGAGAGAGAGAGAGAGGGGGGGGGGGTTAGGAGATGTGACCGAGAGAGGGAGATGCAATGCCCATGCTTTTGATACCAGTTCTAACATGCTAATACATATTAACGTTAAATTGTTCATGATTCCATGATTCACTTCATTTTTCACCAAATGTCAATTATGGTATTTATTGTGGTATAACAGCTAACGGATGACTACAATTAGATAATTATGTGGAAATTTAAAATACACCCTCTCAGGACCCAGTTAATATCCTCTAATATTATTCAACACATAGGTCCCTATTATAACAGGGGTAGACTATAAAATCGTTTGCTCTGAATATTATTGATGTAAACACGGCGTGAAGAATAAGACATCTTGAAATAACACTAAATTGCTGATATAAACACCCCTATATACATTCAAAACACCCCTATATACACTTCACAAACGGAACGTATACTTTTGAGGCCCACCTCTTGCTAATGATATCCAAACATGCCATGGTGTGACACGTATCAAAAACGCCTTACACAAGCTGAAGGTTTACAGTAGACATTGTCATTGTCATTGTCAACAATGACGTAGCTTAACTTAAACTTAGTGTACTCATTTATTGACTATAACTTTAAGATGAGCAGCGAGTCGACAAAACCTACTAAATAGTTTATAGCTATAGTCATATTAGATATGCTATTCACACGATTTTTCACATATTGAAAGGGATATAGTTGACACAAATGGAAGAATAATACTATTGACCAATTACTTTTATGTTTGAGTGGGCATCATTTTTAATCTGATATGGTGTTGATAAAGCTTTGGGTTGGTTTTGCCATTGTCCAAGGGGAAACTAGTTATATAGGAATTGCATTTTGTATTTCATTAGATGTCCTGACAAGAAACAAAAAGGCGAGTTACTGAGTTACGTGAATCATTACCATTTTCCTGTTCCTGGGATTTACCCCTCTCTGAGTCCCTATCCCCCCTTCTTTTATACCCTTCCTTCTTCTTGAATTTTTTCACACGAAAACAAATTTACTTCTTTAAAGAAGGCAAAAAAAATTCCCAAAGGTTCTATTATACAGGTGATTCGGTGAAAAACAAACAAAACTGAAAAGTGTGGCGGCATGGCTTTGTCCGGTCTGTCGTGGAATGTGAACCGGTTCAATACCTAACTGGTCGTAATATGGGTCACACTTTGTCTAGCATGGACTACTGCACTGTGCACTAAGTGGGTTGTGATACTCGCTGCCCGTGCTTTTGAAAACTCAATAAGCGTATAGTATTTGACCCTCGACAAAAAAAGTTTATGCTTGTAGTTTATACTGTTTTTGAGTGCTTAAAACCATTTACGCATCCTCGACTCTGAGGGTCATGATATTCGACTCAAATTCCAAGTACATGTATATTGACTATCCACACCCATATATTTGTGATCGTCTCGAATCATACACTTTCGCCATCACAAACAACAAGCGTTTACTACGACGGTCACGCTCAGATAAACACCTAAAGTATTTACTTCAGTTTCTTAGCCCTTTTATACTCAAATAAATTCCATCCACTCAGGGACCCAATCAACAGAAATGGTACAGAAAGTTTTCATGTCATGTGTGGTGGCGCTGTACCCCTTACCGCGGTGAAGACAACTTGGAGAAGAGATTTCTCCAACAAATAGGGCGATTTCAATATGGCGATTGTGCGATGTTGTTATTCTTGTTGTCGTTGCGAAATTTCTCTACGTATTGCAAAATGACTTGACGGAGGCTATATTTCATTTAGTAACGAAAAGTTGAAGAGAGCACAGGACAGCCGATCGCTTTCTTAAAAAATCTACCGTAAACAGGAGATATTGGTTCTGTTAGCGAGCGGAGATTGACGCGACTTGTGTCACTCCTCGAATCAATTAATATAATTTTTTGATTTTTGTATTACACTATTTATTTCTGTTTTGGAAAAAAAAAGCCACAGCGATCCAGTTTTTGTTCAAGTTAACTTGTATATTACATTAACATGAAGCTCCAGTTGCTGGATTTACCGGAAGAAATTATCCTCGAAGTGATATCATTTTTGAACCTGCCAAGTATAGGACGTGTGTCAAGCGTGTGTCGGAAATTCTATCGTCTCTGCCAACAAGATGTCGTGTGGCGGAGAATAGCACGCCGTCTGGTGAACATCGGAAAGGACGAAAGCTGTTCACGGTAAATACACACTCACTTATTAAAATAGTATTTCTTTTAAAAAATGCGCTGGAAAGTACTTAATGTGAACGTACCTTATAAATGCACCACCACCATAATTAAATGCATCCATGAGCATTGACTGTGTGCTACAGGAACATGCATGGACGTATTATGATCACGCAAATGTATGTCGAATATTTCGCAATAAGTCATGAAGGCTTGGCCAGAAACATGTGCACATGTTTCTAGTGAATGACAGCGATTGTCACAAAGAATACCGAGCTATTTGTGTCGGCCACTAGCACGTCGACAATGAATGCATAGCATTCCAACAGGTGTTCATCGATCAGTCACTCTGCCACTATTGCTAAGGAGGCGAAAAATGTACAATTTTCACTTCCGAATCAAATCCACATAACAAAAACCCTTTGTTTGTTAAAAAAAATCACACATAAATCTATAACTGTTGAGTACAATAGGGGAATTAATTAAGTGATCAACCATTTTTAAAGCACTTAGCACTTAATCACATAGTACCACTAAACCATGCCCCCTCACTGTTGCAACCTAGTTAAAACAAGGTTTCTATGTAACTTACATTGTACCAGTTATTTAAATATCTACTTGAACAGTGGTATCCTAATAATTTTATCAGGTTAGCCACACAGCCTGACTGGAAACACCCAGTTGCTACTGACAGTAAATCACATGCCACTGTCAATAATGTGTTGACCTATATATAATATATAAATATATCTGTGTGTGTGAAATCTCACAAAGAGTAGCAGTCTTTCTTCTAACATCATACATAATGCCATAAATCAAGACTTGACAGTTATGTCAATTTACTTGTAAAATTTCCCCCTGAAATACCAAGCCACTATTAACTCATCATCACCTGTTATACCTTACTGGAAATGTTGAATTGGGGAAAAACTGTTATATTTGAGAGTTTGTTTAGCTACATAGCTGAATCATTCAAGTATATTAAAGTGGCCATATGGATGAAGATTGGGTATTTAGTTTGGATTTTTAATTTATAAAAGAATTTTATCAAAGTGTCCTACTTGCAAAATGAATGTGAATCAGCATAGACCAAGTCTGTGTTTGTAACTTAATACATTGCAAAAAGCTACAAAAGATGTTGTAAAATAGTTTGTTATTTTACATAATCTTTTGCAATGTATTGAGTTACAAACACAGACTTGGTGTATGCTGATTCACATTTATTTTTCAAGTAGGAAGTTATGACAACATTGATTTATAAATTAAAAATCCAAAATAAATACCCAATTCTCATCCATAATATGGTCATTTTAATGTAGTATGTTTATGGTTAACTCTGTTATCAGGGTTCCCAAAACTTTTGCAAAAACACTGGTAACACTAGCAATTGTACACATGTAAACAATTAAATTAAATTAAAGAACCTGAATGAGAAGTCATATTTTTGCCTCTCCTTGTAATTTGCACATGGCAACTAAATATTACATGAATGAAAATAGTTGCTGCACCTGTTTCAACAACAATGAATTTTTGTGGTTTTTTCATCCAAGGCAATGACACACAAAGGTATAGCAGTCATTTTGAAATGATAAAACTTACCCTACCTTGTTTCGAAACTCATTTAAATTTTAATGTATCTGAAGACGTCAGATATGGGGTTTTCTTCATTTGCAGCTTTCATGCATGACTCTTACTGTTGAATTATTGCCAGGGTGTGACAGCTAACAAGAAGGCCCTACCTACATGTACACACTTATTCTGTGCTCATGGTGGTTCATGATTCATATAATTATACTCCTAACAACACCCAAATTAGCCAGTAATATAGAATGTTTGGGATGAACATAGGAGGTAAATTCCTTGAGTTTTAAAATTTCAATTAAAAAAACAATTTGTAAAATCTCCTTATTTCACTAGGATTTATAATGTAATTAAACTTAGAAGTTTCTCTCTCCTTAATGTTTTTTAAAGTGTGGGAAACTATTAATTTGATGAGTTTTCTCCAACCCTGTTGCTAGGGCTTTAAATCCTATCAGCACAAAAACACATACTTAAGTTACAGGAAATATCTTAATCATGTAGGAATATTATTTTATATGAATCAGTTGTTATGATGATAATGCAAACTTTGCAATAGAGGTATTTTACAAGGTGTGGCAGTCATAAAGTGTTTGATTAGGTCCTGACATTGACCGATACTTTGGAATGATTTATTTCATGGAGGTAGTGTTTAACATTCTAACTTCTTTGTATGCATGCTTCCTGAAACTTGTACATGAGTTGCTATGCTTGATACATTTTGAGTTAATATTTTTGATATATTTGACACATGAATTATTCAATAAATCAAGCCTGCATATACTTTCTTCAAATCCTCTGTAAGTCAATTCTACAAATCTATTCCATAATTCATCTACAAAAATAACTTGGTTTTCAAAGTGTGGTCGATGCAAATGTGAAAAAACTGTACCTGAGTTTCCCAGATGTTTTACCAGGGTTCCAGATCATAATTATGGTACGAGATAGGGAATCTGTGCAAATTTGACCAGATCTCACCTGTCTCATACTGGGGTTCCCCACCCATATTGCTAATTACAAGGTGCAGAAATCTATATGCAAGTTTTACCAGATTCACCCATCATGTTATCACACATTGAAATACCTCAACCAACTCATTGTACAAGTCTAATTCTTCTGACCATGTAGAACTAGGAGGCTGAATGTTGGAAATGATCTCAAACTTTACAGAAATAATCTTGTCAATTTGATAATCAAGGTTAATGTTGTATGACATTCATATTTCTCATGAGAAATCAAATGTTAAATTGGAAGTGAAAGCTGCCACTGACTTTCATAATTCATTTTCTTCTAATAGAGGTATTTAAAACAAACATGAGTATGGTAAGTCCTGTGATTGGTAATGAATGAAATGGAGGAAGGTTTATGTATGTCGCAAGAATTTCACTTCAAAATTGAATTCATCAATGTCTTATTTTTTCTGATAGTCTTTCTGTGTACATCATTATTTGATTGAATGCAAGAAAATAACTCAGGGGAACAGTTTAAATACCAAAATACATGTTTTGATTGAAATTGATAACACAGAGGTAGGGATTGAGCTATAGCCGAGAGTTACATGTACATGTTGTCAGGTCTTTTTGATATACATATACATGTATTTGATAAAGAGTTCATTATACATACCAAGCTGTATGTAGTTGGGTTGTCAACCACCTTCAATTTTTGCCCGGGTTTTTATATCTAGAGTATTTGCAATTTTATGTTATACTTTCTTGAATAATTCAAAATTTATATATTTATATACAACCTGGCTCAGATTAGCAAAGTACAAGCGCAATAAGTTACAGCATTTCTGTTATCACTGTAGATACACAAACAAAAAAACTATGTACTTTACTTGTCAACCACCATTAATGTTTTCCTTGGGTTTCTATTTTTCGGTATTCACCAATGTATTGTATTATATATATATTTTGATACATTTCTGAGGATGAGTCAAATATTATCTGTCTGTTATCAGCAAAGACAGATGTAAATGATAACAATATATGTAGTTGCTTGTAAAACTCCTCCAGTATTTTTACCTCAGGTTTAAAATTATCTGCGTTTGTTTGTAAATTGTTATTTGTTGTTACATTTCATAGACTAATTTACGTATACACATTTCTATACTATCTGGTGCTAATCAGCAAAGACAACAAAATACAATCAAAATAAATTATTGCTGCCAGTGTTGATATAGAATAAAAAAACGTCCACATTACCAGAAAAGGAAAATAAAAATAAAACTGCAAATAATGCATATGGGAGAAAAGAAAGTATGTACATACCAGAAATATGATATGAATGGACTTGTATGTATTAAAGCCATGCCATCAAACATGCAGTCGTAGTGACTGATCTCCAGAAATGCCTTGCTAAGCTGAACACAGTAGAAGTGGCAATGCCATGTGCTTGCTGTCAAATGGATTTTTGGCATTATCCCGTCCAGTTTTTATGAGTCTTTAAGTGGGAAGTAAATATCTTGAGAGCTGAGTCATCTATTGAAATAATTTTAGACCCCAAACAATGTATGGCTTATCAATGTAACCATGCAGGGAGAGGGCATGTATAGACAGGGATGAAATTAATTATTGCATCATAGTGGTTCCATGAATGCAGTCATTCAAGTACTAAATGAGGGACTTCCCAAAATATTTAGCAGTGTTTTTGTTTTAGACCCTTCACTTAGTATACCATATACACGCATAATTTGAAGTGTTGTTAATTAAACAAGCTATGTATATGTACAACAAGGAAATTGCAGACTGCATCGTGATGTGGTGGTGATGGTGGTGATGGTGGTGATGGTGGTGATGGTGATGATGGTGGTGATGGTGGTGATGGTGATGTGGTGGTGATGGTGGTGATGGTGATGATGTAATTAAGTCTAGTTTCTGTTTTTCCAAAATAAAAGTTAGTGTAGATAAAAATTGTGATAATACTTGGAATTTGAGGTTTCTATTTACTAAAAAGGTAAAAGGAAATGCCACACCAAAATATTGCATGTATAGATAGTCACGACATATAATATTTTTTCAGATATACATGTATATCTGTTCATATGCAGATTAGTATGCAAATTGTTTGAAGTTTAGTTTCAGTGTCTATGCTACCTAACTGATCCTGGGTAAGGAATAACACACCAGGAGTAGGGGTGGGGGTGGGGGGGGGGGGGCATTAGCCAGAATAGTTTTTGACATTGACAGCCACAAGTTTTAGCACATACTACTGTTGTGAGTACAGAACCAAGGATTCAAAAGGTTTGCATACCAGTAAAAATCCCATTATAATTACAACCAGTGACATGCAAGTATTTACAAGTGGAAGTAAATAAATGAATTTGATTAATAAAACTTAGCATGTATGTAACATGTTGGAGCTACAGAGACTTTTGTTACATTTCATGGTTTGATATGAACAGTTTTATTACCTCTTTATGTGTACATGAAAGTCCAGGGGAACTTGAAATTTGTTTGTGAATGTGAGCTTTTATGTTGTGTTTTATGGCTAAAGATATTACAGAACAACAGAAATATACTTGTGCATTATTTGTTGTGCTCATATCACTTTTTACTGAATGCCTGCCATATTTGAAGTTAAAAATCATGATTTACTGCATAAAACTCAAAAACATTAATACATACTAGTGACTCCATTCAAGTGTCTACCACTATGTTATCATGTGTAAGCTGTCTTTTATGACCTTGACCTTGACTTGACCTTCTGGATCTAAGTATCAAAATCAAGCCACTTTTTACATTATCACAGACACTTTGTAGTATTTATCTGCTGCCACCAATTTCTTTTAAATCATGCCACCATTATCACATAGAAGTAAAGAATTTGAGGATATGTGTCTTCTGTGAAGACTTGTTCTTGAGTGATTTTAACTTCTTCTCACAGAACTTAGTACCAAGTATGTGTTGGCTTACTTATTCAAGTTAGTGGATGCTATTTTGAAACTTTGAGTAAAAGTAATATCTCATCATGTGTATTGTTGGTATCTGAAAACTTCTGTTGCCTAGATTGTCTGTTTTGTTGGTTCATATTGATGCAGTTTTTAGAATAAATTGTTGCATAAAAGTTAAAACCCTCAAATGCTAAGCCTTTATGACAAGGATTGTGTGTGTCTCAAACACCTAAATTCTAAGCCTTTGTGACACAAAGAGTCATTCTATTACATTTGCAGTAATAAGTACAAAAACAGCTTGAGTTGACTCTCCAACTAGTTTGGCACCTCAGTTGGCATTTTCAGGGAATAGAATTCAATTTCAATTCAAAATACTCATAAATTTGAACTTTCTAAGATTTTAATGTAGGGCACATTTTTGCCAACACAGATATTTTGTTTACAAACTATAAACTGTAAATGTGAATGGGTCCGGTATGAATACCTATGTTTTGGAGGTTGATGTTGGTAGTGGTTTGAAATGTATTTTAAAGGTTGTTGAACAGATCTCAAGTAGTTATGTGTGGTTGCATTATTTGCTATACAAATACAGCTGTGTGACTCTTCATGAAGTCAAAATAAAACCCTTGTAATACATGTAGTATATCCTCTTCTCTGAAATACTTAGTGTGATTTTGAGTTCTTTTTGCCATACTTATTGACATCACTGTTCTGCTAACAATACTACATCTTGATAGCTATACCTGATTATGTCTGAAATGTACTCTCTCTTTTTTTTTCCTATTTTAATATGTGCTTTATTTTGTAGTGAGTATTTTTTTGCAGTGTAGCATTATTTTGTTTATTCTTTGCTTCATTTTACTGTACAGTGTATCTTTGATAATCCCCCCTCCAGATGTATTATGTGTACTATACTAAATAAATAAATAAATAAATAAATAAATAAATAAATAAATAGATTTGATATGTTGCATAACCTTTGTTTAATTCTCTATGTATTTATATTACTTTACTTGTATTGAGGTCTGAAAGATTGCCCAAATCATACCATAAATCTACATTATTTCATGATAACTGAGCTGTTTTGTCTGTGTGTTTTATGAATGTTTACATATGAACATCAAGTCAGTGTACATATCAATGAGTAGTAAACAGGAATATTTCAAGGAATCAGAACTGATTCAAGTGAAGATTTGTTGTATTTTTCAAGAGACAAAAAGAAACAATGATAACAAAAAAGTTACCATGTATCTACTGTTTGACTCAGTGCATTGTTTGGGGGGGGCGGGTGGGGGGGGGGGGGCGTCACTAAATAATAATCATAGTGATAGTAATAATAGTTTAACATCTTTAAAAGTGTTAGCCTACATTTCAGTGCACTGTTCAAGGCTATAAATGTAGATATGAAGATAATAGTCATTTGACATTTGTGATGGCTTGTCAATATTTTTATACATGGACCAAGTAGCTACATGTATGTGTTGAGAAAAATCAAAGTATCGTTGTAATCCATATCATGATATAGTGTAGTTCATATATAACACATTACGATTACTACAATCATCTCCATTCGCATACATAATGTGCTATAGGGAAAGTCCTTATTCTAGCACAAAAATCTGTGCTTCCCCTGGCTGCGTTCATATAAACATGATGACGTTATGGCATCCCCATGTGATTTTAGTTTCAGGTGGAGTTCAGTTAATGAGCAGTTGTGTAAAGGAACTAACCAATTGCAACTGTCTGTCAATTTGTAATGGATTACTACTGACATGCATTGTTTACCCTTCGTCAGATTTCTGTGCTAGAATAACGACTTTCCCTATATGTGAGTAGAGAGAGGATCGTAGTAATCGTAATGTGTCGTATAAGAACTAGACTATCATGACAATGTATTTAAACAGGTCACTGTTACAGAACTGGTGACGCCAGCTCTGTCACAGTATGTACTTAATTGTATGTAATCAACTGATAAGGAGCAAATCATAAAATCTATCCAGGGGACATTTTGTGCACTCATAGCTAAAGTTATTTGGTCCAACTAACTGAAATGAAAACAATTCAGCAAAGCTATCAGACTGAAAGAGACTCTACTAAATGTAACTAACACACTTGTTTTCATACGGTAGAAAAAATGAAAAATATAAAACACTCAAATATTCACTCATGAAAATGTCTACTTATGATCCAAAAGTTTCTTGGAAGCAAATCCCAGATTTTCGCTGATGTCTCGTCAGCGTCGTCAGAGGTATATTACAATGGGCTATTGTCCCATGTCGCGGAAGGCACAGTTAGTGTACACCCCTGACAATGCTGATGAGGTGACGGCAACAATTTGGGATCGATGGTTCTAAGAAATATTTTGAATCTGTGAGTAGAAATTATTATCAACAACTATAAATCCAGAGTCCATGAATAATCATTCTCGCCCTCAAATATTCATTTTGATAAAAATTAAATTTCATTATGATTAACGTTTTTTCCCACAAAATTTGAAGTTATTTACAACCTTGGGGTATTTCCTGAAACATGAATCAAACCCAAAGGATTTACAGGTCAGGTGGACACATAAAGGAAAGTCAATTCCATGATACTGTGATAGTAAATTTGTATGCAGGTCAAGCAAATTCAATTTATTACAACCGTGCATTGCAATCATATCCCAAATGTATTGATATTCATCTTCATATTCTATGCATCAATTAACCAATTAAGACTATCATGTCATCTTATCAAATTGTGTGATTACAGGTATGTCATAATTGATTTATAAGAACACGTAACTTTATACATAAATCATGAAAGATTTCACTTATCAAATATTGTCTTTAATTGATTCTATAATCACAATTATTGATATTCTCCTTGTTGACTTTAATTTTACAGTCGGTGTCTGTCTGTGAAGGAAAGATGTCGTATTTCAATGAACTGGATGAATGGTAGATGCCGTGATAAATGTCTGATGAAATTTGGTGTCAAGTAAGTAGAGTTCTTTCTTTCCATGCTAAAGGGGGCTTGGGGAGGTGAGGTGAGGGGCAGACCTGTAAGAGAGGAGGGGGGCAGTGTGGTAGTTTTCTGTGGACTGAATGAATGGTAGATGCCGTGATAAATATCTGATAAAATTTGGTGTCAAGTAAGTTGAGTTCTTTGTTGTCAAGCAAAGGGTGGGGGGGGGGGGGGGGAAGAAGTGTGGTAGTTTTCTGTGGACTGAATGAATGGTAGATGCCATGATAAATGTCGGATGAAATTTGGTGTCAAGTTAACAGTAGTAGAAATCTTATGGGGGATTTGGAATGATGTATGGGATTAATATTTGACTGTCTGTTTAATACTACAGTCTATTTTAAACTGATATGCATCCACAGGTAAAAATCACTTAGTCGGGATGCCAGTGTGGTCTCTGTGAGTGGAGGTGTAAATTGTAACAATGCCGTAGTATAGGGACTAGACTAGAAATCACTCTGTGTAGTCCTGGTGTCAGAAATGACAGCATGATTATGAATGGCCAATGTTTGGTCTAAGGTGAGATTGAGGGGGCTCTAATAGCATCGTATAATGTGGAAAAAAAAGTAAAATGTTTTTGTATTAGGAATGACACAAAGTTTTGAAAATACGTAGATTAGGTGTTATGAGGTGATGTTAGAAGAAGTGTTTTTTTACTTGGTTTGTTGTTTACAATACAGCTAACTACTGTGGTGTTAGGGTGAGTTGAATGAAATATTAGTAAAGACTACACTGAGATCTAGGTTGAGAGGAGTTGATATATTGATTATTATGATATTAAGTTTGACATGTACACAGTATGAATTATAAAGATAATATGAAATAATAAATGTCTTACACCTTTGGTCTGTTTGACTTGTGACTTGTAACTTTTAGCCTCATAAATAAGTCACAATGGATAACATTTTTGATGTCATTTCTGAATGGAAACCAGAGGTGAAGATGACAATATGTTTCACACGGTAGTCAGTTGATAAAAAAAGACAAAAATTACACACAGGTTACAGGTAGTCTAATGTTAGACATTTTTTTCTTAAATTAAGTAAAATAGTTACATAAAACATATCCAGTATAAATTTTTGGTACGAAGTCAGTGTGAAATCATTCTACAGTATTCTTTTGATGTAACCTTAGTTTCCTGGTGCTTTTGCTATAAATGAAAATTATGTCATCGGGTCATAAATAAAGTTTGCCTGCATGCAAAACAACATGGTTAAATATGTTTCATTAGAGAAAAGGGTTACATATTATATAAGCCTTTGTATTAAATTTATAGTGACTTGTCAGATGAAATGTTTGGCATGTTTTGCTCTTTCCAAAAACATTTGCCATTTTTTGACCCGACATATACTTCTTGAGTTAATCGTATGGAAAGGGTAGAAATTACATGCTCAGGGGCTGATGAATTTGATCATTATCTGTTGCCACTGATCGCACTCTTTGTTTGTGTACACTGATTTAGGGAGTCTTTTTTGTGTCTGTGCAATGCAAACATAAACACAGCAGACTCCCTAAGCTTTCTGGCACAACAGAAAGTGATGTCTAATCGGTGGGCATTGGCCACTTCTGCAAGTGTTCGAGTTTTTTAGAAATAGTACTCTTGTTGCATTTCAGTGAGTGTGTTGAATTGGTTAATACAATGTACACCATTTCTGACTTTGTATGGATAGAAAACCTCGTAAAAACGTTTGCCATAATTTTTCTAGAATGACGATGGCACACTTTAACTTTAAGTGAAAGTCAAGGAAAAATAACAGTTCAGATCTGAATTGGGCTCCTTTCATTTTGAGTGGCTCACAAAAATAAAATATCCTAGATTTGGAGTCTAAGTAAGACCTAATAAATCAATTGTGTGGTTCCTATTACGCTCAATTTTGACTTGGCAGATTTTTTACTTTATTTTACTTTATTTTTTTTCATATGTGAGTGTCTAGTTTAGGTAGTTATGTTTTCCGTTATTTTCCGTATGGTCTCTGCGTTATTGGTTTCTTCCCATCAGATGTATATCCATTACAGATTGAAAGAACAGTGTTATATTGTCTCTTTAAGTTGATTTCAGTTTCTGTATCCACTATTTCTGGTGAGACCTCACAATTTTTGCAATATTTTTTTTTTTGAATATGTAAAAAAAAATTTACGGTCAGCAATGAAAAAATAGGTGGGGTCAAGTAATCGGAACAACACAATTTATTTTATTAGGCTTAAGCATGCTACCTGCCACAGAACCCAGCGATTTATCAATGTTTCTGTTTTTAAAATATCGTGTAGGACGTCAGTTATGAAGCATTAACAATACAAGATACATTGTATTGTTAACATCATACTCAGATAATTATCATGTAATCTGACTCAATGGTTTGAAACTATTGAAGTTATTCTCAGTTTACGATATACCTGTAACATATATCATGTACACAAGGGGCGGTTTTCTAATTTATTCCATAGGTCAAGCGGTGTCAGAATAGCTGATGTTGCGTAGTTGCTACTATGTGTTATGTTTACATTCTCTTCAATGTTTATTTCCAAAAGTCAGCACTGAGAAGGTTAAACATGTCACCGAGTCTACCAACACTATTAGTTTTAACTCACGTTAAACAACCCTATGGCTATTGCAGATTTGTCAATATGACTGTTTAATATGCCATTGTCAATTATTGTAGCAGTTACTTATAATAATTGTTTATTATATTTGCAAAGTCTGGACAGATAGGGTTAAATTGTAATTGATTCTATCAACAGCATTAGTTTTAGTTGAATGGCTCTCTGAGGTCTGTCTATATGACTGTTATGACAGAGTCAATTGTAGCAGTTAGTTATCATAATTGTTTATTTTCAAGGTCTTTATTGAGGTGTTTAAATAGTAATTGAATTTACCAACAGTATAGTCTGTCTGGCGTGTGTTTGGGTGGAGAAAACAAAATGAAAACCTTACAAAAAAACACCACAGAAACTAGCAATTTCAATTTCATGTAGGACAGATTTGTAGCCAGAAAGGCAGATAGGTGAAATATAGAGCTGTGGCCACAGAGCTGTCAACAAGAATGAGTCTGTAGACAGCGATGACAAAGTCGGAATAGAGTTGTTGTAACAGCTCTGTTGTCATTGAGGATAGATCTCTAACCAAGACAGATCTTTAGCCAAGATAACAGATAGTTGAAAAAGACTGTGACCATCATGTCATAGATCTGTCATGAAGTTGATAGATCTGTCACCAATTATGGAAGATAGTTCGAAGGAGCTGTGACCATAGCTCTGTCAATGAGGTTGGGAGATCTGTAGCCAGGATGATCGATTGTTTTATTAGGTGTGGGTTCATATCAGAAATGGTGCAAATATGTTTGTAGCCAGAAGGATTTATGTGATTATAGTATAGCTGTTGGTCTAGATCTGTTGATAGATACAGGTCATCTGTATGTTAGAAGACGGCAAACTTTGGAAGATTGGTTAATGTCTCCCTGTGGCATAGTGGTTAAAACTTTAATAAAGCTCACGAATAACAGTCGAAAGGTTATGGGTTCGAATCCCACTGGAGACAGGGATTTACAGTGACTGACCCAAACCCAGGGCAAGTGTTCCACAGAATACTCTAAGTCTTTACATTCTAGGCTATCTACAGACTTGATGGGTATAGGCTGTATCATTAGTTGTCTCACTCACAAGATGAATGTGTATTTGGGGGTACTCCTGCAGTAATGACTCGAGCAGTTAAGGAAGATTTCTCACACGGAGCCCACAAGTGCTATGTGTTGCCAGACCAACCTGGTTGACTTTGAAAGAGTCTGTGGACTGACCAGGAAAGCTAGTTTCTCAGTGACGTCATGATACATGTAGTAGTATATTTCCAAATTAGAGTGGATATCTGTAGAATTGTGTGGGTGTTCTTGTGTATTAAAAGAAATCACTGGAAAAAATACGAGGCACAAAAAAATGAAATGAAATAAAGAGATTTTTGTAGATACCTAAGACCATAAATAGGCCAACAGACTGTACTAGAATTGACTGGTTGAGAAAGGTACAAGGTAATACATGCTGTTCTCACTTCTGGTCAATTATCAGATTACCCGGTAGTAGCAGTTAGATTCTTACAAATAATAAAATATGTCATCACAGTTTTTTTTTTTTGAGAATCGTTCAGAATTTGTTATTAGCAATTTAGATAAAAGTGTGCATGTGTGTCACTTTCTGTTGCACTGTAATTGCACAATCAGCTTTTTACAGCCATACTGTGGACGACATTAGTAATGTATTATGTCGACAATTTATATATAGACATACTTGTCAGTCTAGGCAAAGCAAGTAAATATTTAGCATGTTTGGTATTTGTGCCACACGAGGAAATATAACAAAGAGGCGACCTAGACCAGTTTTGCAAGGAGGATAAGGATTGGCTGGTTCTATTTAACAGACAGCAATCAACCAATCAGAAACTGCCTTATTGATTTTAAATATGCCTCACGCTACTGACTATGTATGCTATTAAAATATTTTTTGTTTGTGAATTCATGTTAACTTGACTTATTTAGAGGACAAAAAAATTGTTTTTCTTTGTAATATTATATTGGAATGTTTTTTGGCGTAGAATGAGTGACTACACATATGCTAGCCTCCTTATTCAGTTGAGATATTTGCTAAAATACCAGACACGTTGAGACAGACTACTTACATATTGTAATTTACAATGTACCAAATATTTCATAATAATCCCTTGTACATATATATTATTATATAGCGTGACAGGGGTCAAGAAATTGCACAATCAGTTTCAGTACATGAGGTTAACTAATAACTTGTATGTTGAAGAACTGAGAGTGTTTTTTGAAAAAGCCAAATTTTTCCTCTCGTTTGTTGTCACACTTTGAGAAAACACTCACCATAATACCATGTAACAGGTCACCATGTTATGTTAAAGGGATTGCATGCAGTTGATCACATTTAATATACAAATGTACTCTGCAGGTTTTAGAGATGGTCAACACATTGTTTCACATTTAAACCTAAAATTTTATTACCCATTTTGGCAAGCTTTGAGAAAGCTCTCAGAACAAATACCATATAACAACTGTCACTGTTTCTTGTACAGGGATTGCACAACTCATTATGAAGACTCTTTTGAAGGTTTAGATGGCTAACACATTGTTCTACTTTTAAGACAAGTTTTCCTCATCAAGCTTTTCACAAAACTCTCGCCAAAATATTGTGTATTTATTTGGTATTATTGTAAGTTGTATCTTCCTTAGTGACACTACAGATTTGCGTGCTAAGTATTATGAAAACTAATCTGGTTCTAATCTGAGAGATTGAAATCTGGACCAAGTGTTTTTTCATGTCATCCCTTGTAGTTTTACTCTACTGCAAAAGTCACTGAGAATAACACATAAAAGTCATTAAAATCTTGTCCTCCAATTTTTACAATTTTTATGTCTTTAGTGTGATCACTTAGAAAAGAGAAATAAGTACCAAAGACGTTATTTTATCATGTAAATTTCGTGAAAATAGTACTTAAATCCAAATCATGCTCCTTTCCTTTTCAAATGGGTATCACACTATCTGTTTTTTATGTGTTGTAGAACATAAAAAAAGTGTAGTTAAACTAGTATGTGGTCAGAGAATGGAGTTATTGCGTACCATATCTCACTTTCAGTTTCACCATACTTGTATTTGAAGTACAACAATTGAATTCAGAATAGAAAACAAGTCATGGGTAATAAGTGTAAGAAGAGTAGTAAATGGAGTAGACTGGTGAGAAAAGCCACTAAGCATACTAAAAAGTCTGTCCATGTTCTGTACAAACATTAAAAATGAAAAACATTTATATTTTAGCTGAGAGCTGCTGCTGTCATCAAATTAAAAAAAAACTTCTAAGTCGTAACAAAAATTCATTGATTTTAATTGCATTCATGGACTGATTTGTATATAGTGAAAATTCAATATACTGGTTGGTTTGCCAGTATGTAAACCCACTGTATTACAAGACTACAAAACATTGCTGTCGAGTAGAATTCAATCAAAGAAGTCGACTCGTGTTATAAATTTACACCAGACTTGTCAAAATGTCACTGTGTAGGGTTAATAGTACAGCGTGCCAGGATCCACTAGTCTACAATAAATGATAGGTGACTTCATTCACAGCTACAATATGATGAATCACAGTATTGCTTTAATAAATACATTAAGTGCTACTGGTTGCTGGACTGCCATGTAACTGATAAATGGAGTCAATAATTATAGTTTGTCTTCATGGTCCCTGATAAAATTGCACAATGGCACACTGTTCTCATTAAGTTTGTCGAAGTTTGGATTTCGCAAATGTATAAATTGTTTGACTGTATCGGTACCACTGTGTGAAAAGCATTGAGTGAATGGTCGGTTGGATTACATGCACTCAGGTAGGGCTACAAGTGATTGGTTGACATGTACAGGCATGTGTTAAAAGTATCACATTGTCCATGTTTTTTAACTTTACAGCACACGAGTATTGCATGATTTTTTTTTCAATTGTATATCATTGAGTTTTCAAAGAAAAGAGTATGATGAAACTCACCAAACAGCCTTCACCACCTTGAAGATACGTTTGTACCACATACAGAGTTGTCAAGTCCGTTCATTTAACATGAAGAAATTGAGACTGTAAAATATCTGAGTTGATTGATCAAACAGGTGCCATTTCAACAGTTGTACCACAGTAGGTAAATGCCACACATGGTCTCCCGTCTTTTATGTGTCGTATCAGTGCTCCAAAGTCAAAACTCTAGTGTATTTTTCTGCTGATCAAAAGTAAGCCTTCTGGACTGCTCTTTAAGCTGGCACGTTTTTGATGGAGAGTCTCCCAGTTGGTAGATTCTGTTATCTATGTTTGCATAGTGCTATTCATCAGGTATGTTGCCGGTTTATATACTGTTGTGTCTGCCGACTCAACCCCAGTGCTCTGCGCTGGTGTTGTCCCCAAACCAGGGTCAAAGCTTTTGTTTACATTACACATTTAAGGGGTCCACTCCAAAGTCTTCAATGATGTATAGATTTCTAAAGCAGCAGAAAGGTACAATGGCTAGTGCTTATTCTCCAGAGTTTAACTTATACTGCATTTATACAGAGAGACATTTGATAGTACTAATAGCTCCTAGATTCATAGTTTTTTAACACTTCAAACATACTTATGGTCAGTGAAGATCAGGCACCATGGTAACGACACAGGTAAACACTGATAAACTTGCTATTTGTTTGCAGTAGCACAAATAACTTATTTGCATGTGTTGACAGCCCAGGTAACAGGCCTATGAGGTATGTATTTAAAGCAATGTCAAGGAAAAACATTGTACTCATAGCCTTTTTTATACCCTTGTCATTGAGTTTTGGAATTGGTTCTTTTTATTGGACTATATGTTCATGTCAAAATCTTAATACAACAAAGAAAAAGGGGTGAAAAAACAACTTTTTCGCAATGTCTAGAAGTAGGTATGTGAGGTAGGTTTCATCAACCATTGCATATCATAAATCAGCTAGTTACAATGTAAAAGTTAATTTTTTTTAAAATTATACCTTACTGAGAAAGATGTAAAATTTATACACTTTCCTTTATAACTAATTTTAATATTGTTGTAAACTATGATTTACTATTTTTCACAAAACTACTGTGATAGCGTTTAATAGTTGTATCTTTATTACCTGAATTATGAAAAGTGACTGTCACTACATGTACAAGTGTGTAACAGACCTGTATTTGGGATATCTACGTGTACAAGTGTGTAACAGCTGTATTTGGGATATCTAAATGTACAAGTGTGTAACAGAGCTGTATTTGGGATATCTACATGTACAAGTGTGTAACAGAGCTGTATTTGGGATATCTACATGTACAAGTGTGTAACAGAGCTGTATTTGGGATATCTACATGTACAAGTGTGTAACAGAGCTGTATTTGGGATATCTACATGTACAAGTGTGTAACAGAGCTGTATTTGGGATATCTACATGTACAAGTGTGTAACAGAGCTGTATTTGGGATATCTACATGTACAAGTGTATAGCTTGATACTCTTACCTAGGAAGAAATCCCATGGGTGTTTGTAAAAGAATGAAAGTTTGGTATTATTAAGATTTACATAGATTTCCTTATGGTGCACAGATAGGTGGGAAGTCCGGGGAAGACAGATTGGGGTGGATGGATGGGGATTAGGTAAGTTTTGAATGGATTTCTATACCTAGCACAAATAGGTGGGAAGTTTGGAGAGGGGAGGTGGGGGGTGGGGATTAGGTAACTTTTGAATAGATTTAAATACCTTGCACAAATAGGTGGGAAGTCCGGTGGAAGACAGATTGGGGTCGATGGATGGGGATTAGGTAACTTTTGGATAGATTTAAATACCTTGCACAAACAGGTGGGACAGTCCTGGTAAACATGGGGGAGGGGTGAAAATAGGTAAAATTAAAAATGTAAATGGATTTCCATACCTTGTACAAGTACATGTGTAGGTGGGGAATCTTGGTAACAGAGAGGGGAAGTTGGGTATTAACACTGTGCGTAGATTTCCATATCTTGTACCATAGCTTAGATGGAGAATCCTAGTACCAAATTATCAAAAACACTACCTGAATTGTTATTTTCCACATACATGGAGAAGGGGTCTTGAAGTTTTGAAGAAGTGAGTGGTTGACAGGGGTCTTGAGGTTTTACTTACATGAAGAAGTGAGTAGTTGACAGGGGTCTTGAGGTTTTACTTACATGAAGAAGTGAGTAGTTGACAGGGGTCTTGAGGTTTTACTTACATGGAGAAGTGAGTGGTTGACAGGGGTCTTGAGGTTTTACTTACATGAAGAAGTGAGTAGTTGACAGGGGTCTTGAGGTTTTACTTACATGGAGAAGTGAGTGGTTGACAGGGGTCTTGAGGTTTTACTTACATGAAGAAGTGAGTGGTTGACAGGGGTCTTGAGGTTTTACTTACATGAAGAAGTGAATGGTTGACGGGTCTTGAGGTTTTACTTACATGAAGAAGTGAGTGGTTGACAGGGGTCTTGAGGTTTTACTTACATGAAGAAGTGAGTAGTTGACAGGGTCTTGAGGTTTTACTTACATGGAGAAGTGAGTGGTTGACAGGGGTCTTGAGGTTTTACTTACATGAAGAAGTGAGTGGTTGACAGGGGTTTTGAGGTTTTACTTACATGAAGAAGTGAATGGTTGACAGGGGTCTTGAGGTTTTACTTACATGAAGAAGTGAGTGGTTGACAGGGGTTTTGAGGTTTTACTTACATGAAGAAGTGAGTGGTTGACAGGGGTCTTGAGGTTTTACTTACATGAAGAAGTGAATGGTTGACAGGGGTCTTGAGGTTTTACTTACATGAAGAAGTGAATGGTTGACAGGGGTCTTGAGGTTTTAAAACTTGTGGATACAAAATGTACAGAGAGGGACAGACAGTGACATTGTGGTAGTCTTGTATTTCAGCTTTAAGTTTGGAGGGGAATATTCGTAAATATTTTTTAGAACATAAGATGTTTTCCCCTTATTAGACTCTAGTTCATTTATGTAATTTGAATGCATGTACTTGTCAGTTCGTGTATGTTTTCGAAAAGAACCTTTTGATTATCTAGTAATGAATATTAATAAGCATGAATATTTCTGAATGATTAGTGTGCACTCCTTTGACATGGAAGAATGTATATAATTTGTACTGTTCCCTTACTTACTATGATTGTTACTGTCCCATTAAACTATGTACATTCACTACTCAGTCATAATACGAAGACTTCCAAAGAAATGTTACATTTTGATTGGTCTACAAACTGTACACAGCATGACAGATTATGCAAGCCAAAGCAGAACTGTTATTTATTTATTTTTCCTCGGTGATCCTAACATCCATCATTCAGATCTTAATGCAATTTAGTTGTGATAACCGTAACCCTGTCAAATAACTCTCGTTGTTAACATGTCATCAAAGTTTGGCTGGGAGTCAAAAAATTTACCTGAGTTTTACCGATATGAAATTGTTGCTATAGTGATGACAAAGTTAATATTTGTACAGCATCATGTGATATGATGTACAAGACTAATGTCATCATGAAATATGTGAAAAGCTGTTCGTTCTCAGAATCATTCATAAATTTGAGACTTTTAAAGAATTGTGGTATTGTTGGCGGGTATATATCATGTAGCAACTATACAGTAATCAACATCAAATATAACAATTATATTAAAGTAGTTCTATTTTTAGTGAAGAGTGCATGCACGAATAGATCCTGGAGTCATGCATTACTAATCACAGGTTGATAAAAAAAAATCTGAAGGTAATTCAATATTCATGTGTACATATTCATGTATATAAATGTGCCAAAAATGAATAATAAATATTTTTGAAATATGTAATATCAGTTATATACAAGGATCTTGTTTATTATAGAGTAAAAATGGTCAAATTCTTCCACTGCAAGAAATGAGCATGATATGGCCCCATTATTTGATGGATTTTTATGCAAGGGTACTGACAACGAGATGAATGTTTTGAGATCTTATCAAGGATAAACTAGATATATGAAAATATGGAGAACTGGTCAAATTAGAGATACAAAGTATAAGATTGTCAAAGTATAGGATGGTCAAAGTATAGGATGGTCAAAGTATAAGATGGTCAAAGTATAGGATGGTCAAAGTATAGGATGGTCAAAGTATAAGATGGTCAAAGTATAGGATGGTCAAAGTATAGGATGGTCAAAGTATAAGATGGTCAAAGTATAAGATGGTCAAAGTATAGGATGGTCAAAGTATAGGATGGTCAAAGTATAAGATGGTCAAAGTATAAGATGGTCAAAGTATAGGATGGTCAAAGTATAGGATGGTCAAAGTATAAGATGGTCAAAGTATAAGATGGTCAAAGTATAGGATGGTCAAAGTATAGGATGGTCAAAGTATAGGATGGTCAAAGTATAAGATGGTCAAAGTATAGGATGGTCAAAGAATAGGATGGTCAAAGTATAGGATGGTCAAAGTATAAGATGGTCAAAGTATAGGATGGTCAAAGTATAGGATGGTCAAAGTATAGGATGGTCAAAGTATAGGATGGTCAAAGTATAGGATGGTCAAAGTATAGGATGGTCAAAGTATAAGATGGTCAAAGTATAGGATGGTCAAAGTATAGGATGGTCAAAGTATAAGATGGTCAAAGTATAGGATGGTCAAAGTATAGGATGGTCAAAGTATAAGATGGTCAAAGTATAGGATGGTCAAAGTATAATATGGTCAAAGTATAGGATGGTCAAAGTATAGGATGGTCAAAGTATAAGATGGTCAAAGTATAAGATGGTCAAAGTATAAGATGGTCAAAGTATAGGATGGTCAAAGTATAGGATGGTCAAAGTATAGGATGGTCAAAGTATAGGATGGTCAAAGTATAGGATGGTCAAAGTATAAGATGGCCAAATTAGAGATACAAAGTATAAGATGGTCAAAGTATAAGATGGTCAAAGTATAAGATGGTCAAAGTATAGGATGGTCAAAGTATAAGATGGTCAAAGTATAAGATGGTCAAAGTATAAGATGGTCAAAGTATAGGATGGTCAAAGTATAGGATGGTCAAAGTAAAGGATGGTCAAAGTATAGGATGGTCAAAGTATAAGATGGTCAAAGTATAAGATGGTCAAAGTATAGGATGGTCAAAGTAAAGGATGGTCAAAGTATAGGATGGTCAAAGTATAGGATGGTCAAAGTATAAGATGGTCAAAGTATAAGATGGTCAAAGTAAAGGATGGTCAAAGTATAGGATGGTCAAAGTATAAGATGGTCAAAGTATAAGATGGTCAAAGTATAGGATGGTCAAAGTATAGGATGGTCAAAGTAAAGGATGGTCAAAGTATAGGATGGTCAAAGTATAAGATGGTCAAAGTATAAGATGGTCAAAGTATAAGATGGTCAAAGTATAGGATGGTCAAAGTATAAGATGGTCGAAGTATAAGATGGTCAAAGTATAAGATGGTCAAAGTATAAGATGGTCAAAGTATAAGATGGTCAAAGTATAGGATGGTCAAAGTATAGGATGGTCAAAGTATAAGATGGTCAAAGTATAAGATGGTCAAAGTATAAGATGGTCAAAGTATAGGATGGTCAAAGTATAGGATGGTCAAAGTATAAGATGGTCAAAGTATAAGATGATCAAAGTATAAGATGGTCAAAGTATAAGATGGTCAAAGTATAGGATGGTGAAAGTATAGGATGGTCAAAGTATAGGATGGTCAAAGTATAGGATGGTCAAAGTAAAGGATGGTCAAAGTATAGGATGGTCAAAGTATAAGATGGTCAAAGTATAAGATGGTCAAAGTATAGGATGGTCAAAGTATAAGATGGTCAAAGTATAAGATGGTCAAAGTATAGGATGGTCAAAGTATAAGATGGTCAAAGTATAAGATGGTCAAAGTATAAGATGGTCAAAGTATAGGATGGTCAAAGTATAGGATGGTCAAAGTATAGGATGGTCAAAGTATAGGATGGTCAAAGTATAGGATGGTCAAAGTATAGGATGGTCAAAGTATAAGATGGTCAAAGTATAGGATGGTCAAAGTAAAGGATGGTCAAAGTATAAGATGGTCAAAGTATAGGATGGTCAAAGTAAAGGATGGTCAAAGTATAAGATGGTCAAAGTATAGGATGGTCAAAGTATAGGATGGTCAAAGTATAGGATGGTCAAAGTATAGGATGGTCAGAGTATAAGATGGTCAAAGTATAAGATGGTCAAAGTATAAGATGGTCAAAGTATAGGATGGTCAAAGTATAGGATGGTCAAAGTAAAGGATGGTCAAAGTATAGTCAGTCAAAACAAATTTGATTAGCGTTGGCTATGAAATGAGCAGAACCAAACTCCCTATCAATTATAACTATATCCATAGCAACTTCACAGCTAGAGATGATGACTATGACCATAGCAATAATTGCATACCTGAATTTTTCTAAAAACTAAAAAATCTTTCCACGGGTATTACTTAGAAATTAAACAGTCCACAGCCATTACTGAAGTAGAATTTGTCATAGTCAATGCTAACTTAAAGTTAATTCATTGTTTATCTGAATAAAAATAAAGTTGAAATAAATTTCTGCATAATCAGTTATGCTACAGTAACATTTTACACTGTTTTCAGTGTCTATTCCTAAAGACAGATGACCTCTCAAAGCATGAATTACAAAATAAACTATTAATGGATTTACAGATAAGATTATAAGCTAGGTGTCAAAACTAATAATGTATTGCAACACTTGAAATTGAACCATGTTGAACTGAAGAATAAAAGCACTGATGATGTTCCAGTGTCAATAAATTACTGAATATACAACTGCCACCATCAGACTGTGGACAAACAGAACTTGTGGCAAACATTGGATCAATGACACTTGGCCCAGCATGTTGTAAGTACAGAGACTTGTATTACACACCACATGGTTTGATAAGTACAGATTTATGGCCTCTTTACATTTACATGAAATGCCAGTGAAACTGGAAATTTGTTTGTGAACATGAACTTTTACATTGTATGTATAGTGTGGTGGTTGTATTCAGCATAGGTCTCAGAATACAGTAGACTAAACCAGTGTTTGTGAATCTTTCTAATAAATAGACCAATGACACTCTGTGGATGTTCCAGTGTTTGCCAATAAATCGATGAATATATATACAGTGTGGTGGTTGTATTCAGTCATAGATCTTAGAGTACAGTAGAGTAAACCAGTGTTAAGTGATTTAAATCTTTCCAGTACCTGTAAATACACTAATGACACTTGCAAAGTCAAGGTCTAAAAAGATTCTATATCTATCACTGGTACTAATTTTGAGAGGAGTCTTATTATTAAACAGTATACTGTAGTCTTTTTATTTTCAAATTATTCAGTTTTGATTGAAATGAAAATGAAAGTAATTTGCTTAAATTAATATAATTTTTCACTGAGTGCAGAACAGTCACACAGGAGGTCTGTATTCATGTAAAGTAGAACAATATTTTGAGTAAATTAATGGAAAAACAATTACAAATAAAAAATAAGTAAAGGTAGATATACTTTCCTGTAGATGTTAACTAGACATTTTAGTCTTCATCAGTAATACAGGTAAGGCTAGCCAAGTCAGGATGTGATAATATGATCCACTGGTCGTCTGAGCTGTCATTCATATAAATGTAGACATCTTGATTCTCAGAAGCATTTTTCCTTCACACATTTTCAAGGCCGAGACCATTGACATCAAATTTGATATTTGATGATCAGATTTAAGTTCTTTTCATCTGACGTTATTACTTTCTATTCATCAGCTTCACTACTTCGGAGGAACAAAAAGGTATAGCAGTAATGGAATATATGGCTGATGTCGCCGTGTAACTATATCATTTCTCTGTATCTATAGACTTGATCTCTCTGGATATATTGTACATCTGTAGATTTCATCTCTGCATACATTTAAATTTGTCTACAAGGCAAAATTATCTGACTTGATTAGACGGCATTTACAGCATCACTGAAAAATAAGTAACGATTTTAACCAATTACTGTACTACTTATTGACAAAATCAACCTCTAGTTTAACATATGAAATGTCTAATTATTGGTATTTTAACAATTTTCAGTGAGTATATTGTTGGTTGTTTTATTGACAAAATACCCCAGTTACAGCTAGTGTAAGTTAAACACTAAGGTACCTTGTATGGCAAAACCCAGTAAATATGATCATTGTTACATATGTACGTAGATTGTATTTCTGTGTACTTTATTGTGATTTAAACTATTACAAGGTAAGAAATAAAAGTAAAAGAAATATAATGTAGGGTCTTGGAAGTATGAAAGGATATACATGTAATAAGATATTATTTTCCAGCATTTTTTTCACTTGAATTGAGGAAATACAAGTGGCATAAGGGGCTTTGCTAATATGAGTCAAAGACAAATGAACCCCTTATGTCAGTGGTATTTTCTGGCTGAACGAAGACAAATATTGGAGAATAATATAATCATACCTACATAGACTTAATGTAAGTTAATATTGGAAAAATGGCGATTTTGAACATTTTGATTTATCACAGAACCAATGCTGTAACACATGTCTTGATATAGAACAATCCGGACATAACAACCATATTTTCTGTTCTGACGCACCTAATTTGGCTTGCGGATATAGTGTAATGGTATTTCAAGTGAAGGTATTCATCATGTACTTCCAGTTTCTGTTTTAATGTTTTATTGCTTAAAAAGTTCCTCTTCAACTGTCACAGCATACTCTGTTTGTGCTGATGAAACTACTGAAGCTGTGATAATGGTTTAGAAAGTACAATGTTTATTGAGTGTGACTTTACTGAATCTAATATGTACTAGACCATATCATATGAATTGTGTCTGTCACCTGTCTCTCATACATGTCCAGTCAATCTATGTTTGTACTTGCACCTGTGTACACGCATACTAGTATTTTCACTGCAGTATGTATGCAGTATTTAATAATAACAGAACCGCATGCGACATGAGTTCCAGTGTGGGTACTCAGGGGTATTTGTACTCATGCTTGCTACGCTCATGAAAGTACGGGTGCAGAGAACACTGTAAGCACTCGTACAAATACCCCAAGTTCACCACACTTGCACTCATGTGTCATTGGGTTCAGTCATAATATTGTAATGTTGCACAACCCAAAGTTCTAATTATCCGCAAGAAGGTTTTGTTAAACTTTCCGTTTTCTGTGAGGCGGCGTAGTGGTGAATACATAGCTGTAGAGATGATGTCATTGGTATGCCTAATTATTGTATTCCAACTTTGATATTGTATATTTTTATTGGAAGGTGTTTAAGGATTTCAGTAAAATGGACAATGATCTCATTACAGACAAAACTTTGAAGTACTTAGATGTATGTTTTGATGTTGACCATGACTGTATTTCACTATTCACATTTTAGACTTACATTATGGTCTCACTGCAGTGACATTTCAAAAGTATTTGTTAGAAACAAATACACATAGCACTATTAGTTTATTTAATAGTTGATTTATCAGTGGAGGATGTCCATAGCTATTTCTGTGTGTATGAAAAGGCAGCCCAGATAATACAGGGTCAAAATGTCCTTGGCTAGAAAACGTTTGATTCTTACTTTTGATTTGTGTATGAAGGATTTCAGTAAATGCTTATTTTAGTGTAGATAGTAGAAATGGCACTGTGTGTCCATAATTTTGGACTATTATGGTGTGTGAATGGTAGAAAATTCTTAGTTATCCACATTTTAGGCTAGAAAAATAGAAATAGTGCCAGTGGTCTGACTATGGCCACAACTTTGAATTATTGGTTTGCCATGTGAAGATGGACAAACCAATTATTGACACAATGTGACATGATAGTAATATACTAATAGACCTACATTTAATGTTATCTGTAGACTAACCCCTGACAATCCAGCTATTTTAAAAGATAACCTTCTGGTAAACTATCCCTAAAGTAAATCATGACACACCTCAATTGTTTTACAAGTGTGATCATTAACCACGGGATCCATTTGCAGACAGTTTTGATTCGGAAATAAATTAGGTGTGTACAAACGTATCTATTGAAGTCATGTGATGTGCTGTCTGTGTTTGCCGTCTCTCACATGATAGATGTATAGATTTATCCCACTCAGAATACCTCATTGCCGGTGTGTGCTTTGCACAAATAGTCATCAACCATTCCACTACTTATATAGGAGGAAATTATTTCCGCCCCAGAACATTATAACCTGGGGAATTAATAAAAACTTATTGTCATATCGACCATTGGCAGCCAATAGGTATTAATATCTGACAGTGTGTTACTTTAGTATGTACATTTAAATAGTATGTCAACGTTTCTGTTCATCATAGTACATTCTTTTTGGTAGTTTTCATCATTCATTCATTGTGGGGTGTCTGTGGCTGTGTGGTTAGCTCGTGTGTGTCTTACCACTGCAGCTTACCACCCCAGTGTCAGCTGGGTTTGATTAAAAATTAACCCGATCTGTATGTAAGAAGGGTTATATACTAAAGTTGGACCCTATCAATCCACACATTTTCCTCAGATATTCCAGTTTCCTCCTGCTTCAACATTAGTAAACTAGGACTCTACACAGTAGTGACAATATTTCAATTTCTGCATTTGATTTGGATAAGTGATGTCTAAATGTATTATATATTATATTATATTATATCATATTATATTATATTATATTATTTATTATACTATACCTCATATCACATCTCTCAAACTACAACAGCACACAAAACCATGCACAACATAACAGCTACATGTACATTATGTACAACACAACCCTGTACAATACAATACAGTACAATACAATACAATACAGTACAGTACAGTACAGTACAATACAATACAATACAATACAATACAATACAATACAATACAATACAATACAATACAATACAATACAATACAATACAATACAATACAATACAATACAATACAATACAATACAATACCATACAATACCATACAATACAATACAATGTTCAATGCAACTCTGGGACACACAATACAATGTACAATGCAACCATGGCCAACACACTGCAATATACAATGCAACCCTGGGCCACACAATACAATGTACAATGCATCCCTGTATAATCCAATACAGTGTACAATGCAACCCTGGGCCACGCAATACAATGTACAATGCAACCCTGGGCCACGCAATACAATGTACGATGCAACCCTTGCCTACACACATGTACATGTACAACACAAGTTTGCTCAGTACAATATACAGCACAAAAGTATACAGTAAAAGTTCACACAGCCCTGTACAATACTAAAATATACCACATGGCCCTGTACAACCAAACAGTATATAACACAACAATATACAATATAGCCCTGTACAACCAAACAGTATATAACACAACAATATACAATATAGCCCTGTACAATAAAACAGTATATAAAACAACAATATATAACATAATCATGTACAACACAGCATATAACATAATCATGTACAACACAGCATGACAAAACTTAACCTATGTGAGATCAATTTATAGGTATTATTGCAGTTCTTGTGAATGAGTTGCTGGGTGATTGTGTTAAGTTGTATTTTGTGCCCAGCTGTGTATCGAAAGAAAACACCCAAAACAGAGGAGTTCAACATTTGTGATAACATCAATGATATTTAATTTCAATAATATTTCAATTATGTTCTTACCTCCCCTGCAAAGAATAAGGTTACAAACTTAGTTATTGCAAATATTATTAGCAGTATTCCTTGAGAGTAACAGATGGGTTTCTATATCATTTGTTTTACACAATGTATTTCAGTGAACATATAGCATAAAATTATAGATTGAAGCAATTTGTTCACCTTTGGTAAATACATGGAATATGTTAATTAGGAAGTGATCAGTCACACAGAGTCCGTAGGTGCTATGTTTGCCAGGCTTGGATGTTTCCAGGATAGCCTGTGGACTGATTGGGAAAGACTTGTTTAGTTCCAAAGTGACATTGTTATAGAGCCATGCAACATAGCCATGTCATGTAGTCCCAAACTTGAATTAAATAGATTTCTGTAGAGTGTGTGATTGTGTTTATGTGCGTATTTTATCAGCTTAAAAAGAAACTCAAATCAAATCACTGGGAGCAATTCCCAGCACACACAAAAAAAGTAATCAGTCTTACATGTACATATTTCCAATATACTCCATGAATTCATGTACACAGATTATGTTACAAGGTACAAATTTAATGAAATGAAATAACGCACAAATTAGTCATGCTTGATTTTGTCCTAGTCATGTTTCAATATTTCCACCCACAGGAAAACCAATGTAGTGGAAAAAGGCATTGACTCTGGTCCATTTTAAACTATCCAAGCTAGGCAAAAGCCTAGAAATGGCAGATTGTGGTTCCGTTTTAAAGACACATGTTGAATTAGGATTAAAATGTAGGTGTCAAAACCAAGCAATAACATAGTTTGCCCAGAACAAAAGAATCAGATGTAATATGTATTAAGGTAACACTAATGCGATGATCTGGGATTGAAACATACCACTGTAAGTATATAGAGTATCCATAAGGAGGCATTACCATATTTTTATTCACTGTAAGAATTTGAGTACAGTTATAGTAATTGGAATATAATGCTAATTTGTTGGCTACCACCATATGTCATCTACACAATTGTATTATTTACTAGTCTAATGTTAGGAGCCACTAAAGGGATACCTTGTGTACGATCATGATTGGCTACATCATTATCCAATCAACAGTAGTATTATTGATATTCAGTTAAAGAACTACCAAATGCAGGATCATGATTGGCTATCAATTATCCAATCAGTACAACTGTATTTATTTTCAGCACTCGGTCTAGTCTAACTTGTCTGAATGAATGTGTCTGATTGGCTACCAATTGTCCAATCAACATTTATTAGTTTTATTATAGTTACAGGTTGTCCAAGCAACATACATTTGACTATTACAGTAGCTTATTACTTTCAATCAAAATAACTATTATGGTGCCAATCATCCAATCAAAATAACTATTATGGTGCCAATAATCCCATCAAAATAACCAGTATGCTGCCAATTATCCAATCAAAATAACTATTATGCTGCCAATTATCCAATCAAAATAACCATTATGCTGCCAATTATCCAATCAAAATAACTATTGTGCTACCAATTATCCAATCAAAATAACTATTATGCTGCCAATTATCCAATCAAAATAACTATTGTGCTGCCAATTATCCAATCAAAATAACTATTATGCTACCCATTATCCAATCAAAATAAGTATTATGCTGCCAATTATCCAATCAAAATAAGTATTATGCTGCCAATTATCCAATCAAAATAAGTATTATGCTGCCAATTATCCAATCAAAATAACTATTATGCTGCCAATTATCCAATCAAAATAACCATTATGCTACCCATTATCCAATCAAAATAACTATTGTGCTGCCCATTATCCAATCAAAATAACTATTATGCTGCCCATTATCCAATCAAAATAACTATTATGCTGCCCATTATCCAATCAAAATAAGTATTATGCTGCCCATTATCCAATCAAAATAACTATTATGCTGCCCATTATCCAATCAAAATAACCATTATGCTACCCATTATCCAATCAAAATAACTATTGTGCTGCCCATTATCCAATCAAAATAACTATTATGCTGCCCATTATCCAATCAAAATAACTATTATGCTGCCCATTATCCAATCAAAATAACTATTATGCTGCCCATTATCCAATCAAAATAAGTATTATGCTGCCAATTATCCAATCAAAATAACTATTATGCTGCCAATTATCCAATCAAAATAACTATTATGCTACCCATTATCCAATCAAAATAACTATTATGCTGCCCATTATCCAATCAAAATAACTATTATGCTGCCCATTATCCAATCAAAATAACCATTATGCTACCCATTATCCAATCAAAATAACTATTGTGCTGCCCATTATCCAATCAAAATAACTATTATGCTGCCCATTATCCAATCAAAATAACTATTATGCTGCCCATTATCCAATCAAAATAATTATTATGCTGCCAATTATCCAATCAAAATAACTACTAGTATTATGCTACCCATTATCCAATCAAAATAACTATTATGCTGCCCATTATCCAATCAAAATAACTATTATGCTGCCCATTATCCAATCAAAATAACTATTATGCTGCCAATTATCCAATCAAAATAACTATTATGCTGCCAACTATCCAATCAACATAACTGTATTAAACTACCCAATTATCCAATCAAAATAACTGTATTATACTACCCAATTATCCAATCAACATAACTGTACTATACTACCCAATTACATAACTGTATTAGGCTACCTAATTATCCAATCAACATAACTGTATTAAGCCACCCAATTAACCAGTCAGCATAACTGTATTAAGCCACCCAATTAACCAGTCAGCATAACTGTATTAAGCCACCCAATTAACCAGTCGGCATAACTGTATTAAGCCACCCAATTAACCAGTCAGCATAACTGTATTAAGCCACCCAATTATCCAGTCAGCATATATTTGTAACTGTATAACTAGCGTTAGTGTTAGCTGAGAAGTATAAAGAGCTATCTAATAAGTTATCCTTTAATGTTGGCAACCAATCATGACAAAATTTTGTATTGCTATTGAAAATCAGTCTAACTGATTCTAATGGTAGTTTCTGATTGGTTCCCAACTATCTAATCTAGATCAATACACTTCCACTCTGCAGGTCTATTAAGTGTACTGAATTCCTGGACATTAAATTTGTGAGATATAGGCTCACAATACATATATATATATATATATATATATATATATATATATATATATATATATATATATATATATATATATATATATATATATATATATATATATATATATATATATATATATATATATATATATATATATATATATATATATATATATATATATATATATATATATATATATATATATATATATATATATATATATATATATATATATATATATATATATATATATATATATATATATATATATATATATATATATATATATATATATATATATATATATATATATATATATATATATATATATATATATATATATATATATATATATATATATATATATATATATATATATATATATATATATATATATATATATATATATATATATATATATATATATATATATATATATATATATATATATATATATATATATATATATATATATATATATATATATATATATATATATATATATATATATATATATATATATATATATATATATATATATATATATATATATATATATATATATATATATATATATATATATATATATATATATATATATATATATAAATATAAATACATATAGTTTTGTGGTTACGTCTGTGTCTCCTGCAATGCAAAGACTTGTTTTTTATTCCGAGTCTCTTACCTTGTTTATCTGTTCACCTTTTGTTGGTGTAACTATTTTACAGTATGTGCAATAAAAACTGTAATGTTGTTTGGCCAAATTCCTTTCTTTTATCTTATTCCTAAAGGAAAGTACTAAAAGTGGAACAACAATTAATCTTAGTTTTCGTAAAACGTTGATCAAAAGTGAAAGTGCAAAATGTGTTTACAAGATGATATAGCTATCGCATTAATAAGTGCAAGTTTGGAGGGCAAACTTGTTTACCATGATGAGGCAAATTAGCATGCAGACAGGACAAGAGTTTTGCCTGTGGCATGGACCATCGCAGCAAGAGACATTCTACAATTACAGCTACAAGCTTTCTAATAAAAACCACTGGCCTGTTCACAGAGTTCATATGACTGAATGTGGGGGCAATTCAATAGTAGAGCAATACCTAGGCTATAAGAATAGCTAATCCGGTAAACAGGATATGGTGATTTGACCAACTTCAGGTATTCTAAGTATGCTATTTTATCCACGGCTAGTGTACATATTTGTGTCTTTTCACTCTCACCCCCCATGTAGAAAAACACACAGACAATGTATACTTGTAGGGCGTGTGATGTAGGACGGAGGGAGGGAGTCAGTAGTCATGTTTTTCATTTATCTACACACTGAGGGGTGTGCATGTATGTAGTTTTGTATGACCTCGACAAAATGGGGACACTGATCGATGTGGTGACAATCTAGATGAATAGATCCTAGACTTTATATTCAGGTGGTTTAAGTTTTACTGAGGAGACTTGTCAAGTTCTTCATCCTTCTACTATAATAGATAGTTTCAAAAATTTGAGAGAGATGGGTATGATTTATAAACTTTTGTATCCTTGGCCCACATACATTTTTGAAGGCCCAAAGACTTAATACTTTCTTATGTAGTTTCTTTTGTAGGCTGTTGAGCCAGACAGCTGGGCTAGTAGTGTGGCAACTCATCCTTTGCTTTCAAAGTGACTGCTAGAGTTGAAAATCAATGGATGCATTGCACCCTTTTCAAGATGCTTAGGTCTTGTGTACAGAAAAAGTTTCTAACGAGCTAAGCTTCTTGGGACAAAATAAATTCAAAAATAAGTAATAATGTTGCAGTGTAATTGGCCATAAAAATGTTCTTTGTATGGTCTTAACAACATTGTGTGCATGACTGAATTCATGCACATTTTGACTCAGTGTTTCTTGTGCAAACCCTTTTCAAGTTGAACCAAGTAAAAAATCTAAGTAATTTCTCCCACATTAGTGACTCTAACTTAGAACATTGAATTTGTGTAAGTGGCAATTACTATGTTTTCCCATGATACACATATAGACACTGTGAATTTGATATCATTAGGATTTGAAATTCAAGATATTTCTCAAATACGGAAGCTACCCCTAAAATGTGTTAATAAAAGTCTCTTAGGTAGTATTAGTATTTTAGTAGTTTATTCTTTGGTAACAGATTTTCTGATTCTTGTAAGGTTTATACATACTTTTAGGATGTGTGTCTTAAAGATGATACATGACTAACTCATAATATCGTACATCCTAAACATTATTACATATGTACCGGAGATTACTTGCACTGGTGCATGTGCACATTACATGTAGTTGTATTTTCACTGCAGTGCAATACCGAAAACATTATAAGATGTAATCATTCGCTACACACGAAATCGCATGATCACATTATATGATTTTTATGGAAATTGCCATTTTAGACCCCATGCCACTTGAATTCCAGTTTGTACTCGTGCGTGCAGTGTTTTCTGCTGCACTTTCACTCACTATGCTCATGAAAGTAGGGGCACAGAGAACACTGCAAGCACTAAGTCTTGTACAAATACCCTGAGTATGCCACATTTGCATATTTGCGTGTTGTGGGTTCTGTCATATATAGTATTTAATCACCTGTGGGTAGATATATTTATGTAGCTATTCACATAACATGATGCAATAATTCCAATCCAATTTATTTTTGAGGCCGCACCCTAAAATCACTGCCCCAACACAATCATGATTTCAACTTTTGTTTCGTTACTTATGGATGAAATCATCCTGTAATTAATATGTACAATGTCAAATTATTGGTACTTCAACAGTTGCCGGTTTCCTGATAAAAAAAATAGTATTCTAGTTTAATACCGCTTTGTGGTAATTTATAATTGTTTTGTAATATCACAGACAAAAATATAGCCAGCTTGAACTTAGCCATAGAAAATAATAGTGAACTATCAATGAATATAGTTACATTTTTATGAGAAGGCAAACTGCTGTACCTACAGAGTATGTGTACAAAGTTAACACTTTTCCAGTTTAAATCAAGAATTTGTTTTCCATCGACCTTACTAATCATTACCTGGATGGCAGAGTAAAATACCATTATAGTCGTGTCAAATCATCAAATGTCAAAAATCATTTTAATACAAAATGACTGCAAAAATAAGAATGTGAAGAAGAATCTCTAATTGAGTAATTGTGTCTGGCGTGTTGTGATAAATAACATGAAACGGGAGTAATTTATCAATACACTCTGAAAGAGAAGGTAAATTGAATAAAACAAACTTAGTATTCAGACATTGTCTTCAGCTGTCACTTTCAATTTACTTTCTATCACTGTATCAATTTGTTGCCGGTGCAGACATCATCTTTTTCCCGTGATCATGTGAAGTTTTACATTTACCAAGTGTTAATTCGACTAGTAGACATGTACAGAGGTCAAAGAGACAATTGCCATGCAATTAAAGGTTTGCGTATTGAACAATTTGCTATAGCAATTGCAGTGACAGTTAAGGGAATTTGTATTAGTTACAGGTAAACCATGTACTTCTCAGTTCAGATAAGAGTAAAGTATGTAAAAGATTGCTACAACTTGTATAGGTATCTCTATTTTCATATTGATCTATTTGCTTCATGTTTGGTATTTAGATATTATTCCTAAAGAGTTTTCTTGTTCAGCCATTGAAAATACTACTAGCCTAAGGACCCTTGTCACTATGAGTCTAAGACAGGTAGTGATGAATCCTTAGGTCATAAGTATTTTCCTTGGCTGAACAATGGCAAATATCGGGGAATAATATAAAACTTTCAAAGTGCCTACGCAAGGATTATTGGTGATAAATCTAGTAAAGTGATGGTGATTTTTTTGACACAAATAATCGATTACAAACACTTGAAAATCAGTGACATAGACAACCAGGGGTATAAATACCATATTTTTTGTTCAAATATAGTCAACTTGGTTTGCATTTGGTATAATAGAATCATGAATGTATTAATAATTTTGATTTTGTTAGTTATGCTGATTTTGAATGAGAGGGTATTAAAAATGTCAATATGCAGAATGTTATTATTTTTTGAAAACAAATGTTTTAATGGTTTTTAAGCTTGTTCAAGAAATTGTTTACGTTCAAGCTGAGTTTATACATTTTTGGGTGTAATTGCCCTGCAAATTTTAACACTACGCATAGTATTCTACTTACTGATGTATACTTATCCATCACGTGCAAGAAATCTCAAGCCTGGTATCAAGATATAACTTATAAATGATCCGATGACATAATTTATTATGTGTATAGAAATGTGGAGGAAATGCCTACAATGCAATCAACTGTTCTGGTAATAACAGAAGACAATAGTGATGTCATAGAAGATATACATCAATATTAATATTATACTAGAAGACTTTAAATCCAGGTTTTATGGAAGTATTTTCATTGGAGTGAAAAGCTTATCAACTTAGCTTGTGCTACTTTAATGTACTTGAAACTGGATATGACAAATCTAACACAAGTTATCCACACTGTCAAATAGCTCAAACATTGACAAATTGGTATGAATTTTACCTGATTTTCTCTCTCTCAGTTAATACCATAGTTCGAAAACCCTTTCAAACATGAAACATACCACAAATAGCTGAAACACTGAAAAATTGGAATTTTACCAGATATATTTTTCTCTGTTACCATACATTGAACATTCTAAACCGTACCAAACGTTAATTGCATAATTTAGAAACATTTAGTACTAAAGACGTGTCAAGATAAAAGAACAAAAATTGATGGAAATTTCCTTGGCATGCATTCAACAGAACTATGTGAACCCCAGGGTCTAAGGTGTGGGTTTGAGAATGTAAACTACTTTAAAGAGTTGAACTGAACTATTTTATGGACATACATACTTTATTAGTATCTAATAGGTGTTGATACATGCTGCTGATATGATACAACAAAATACCTGTCATTCAATTATAATCTAAGATGCAAAGAATGTTAAAACGTCAACATCAGGTGATGAGTAGAATTAGTAATACAGGATACAATGAATACAGTATTTTGATTGTAAGTTTAGTTTATCCTATTAAGTTGAGACATTGTTCGCACCATAATATTAAAATAAATGTGACAATGGAATCGCTTTTGCAAGTAAATCCTGACTACTACAGATAGAAGTAAGATTGATTTAATAATTAGGTGAGATTCCTTACATACATTCACAAAAGTGATGTTGTGTAAAGTTTTATCTGCCAAAATAAAGTGGAGTCAAATTGCAAAATGTATCTTTCTGTTAAACATTTTGAGTTTAACCATAAATATGTACATAGTAGCACAGTAGTTATATAGTACAGGGGATGGGATGTGGGGGTGAGGGTGGGTTGGGGGTTATTAAGGTTATTGTTTTTGAGAAAAAAGTCTTGGTCAGGCAAAAAATGTATTTTTAGTATCTGAGTCCAATCGGAATGTTATGTTGGTGAGTTTCTGAGTAATAAATGAAAATCAGCATTGCTCATCATAAATTTGGTTATTAGTACTACATGATTTATTTGAGCCATTGTGCCACTATAAATCCATACCAGGAGTAAGAATTTGTAAGATGCTTTTAGCACAGAGTGGGTAAACACTGTACAACAACTAACATTATTATTGTTATTATCATTTGTTACTTCATTTATATTTGGTTTGTTAGCTCTAAATATATACCATTTAATTAAGTATGGTATGGGTTGGGTTAGCTCGTATACTGCTTACCTCTACAACCTGGGTTTGAATCCCCCTCCCCGGTGTCGGCTGATTTTAATTGAAAAAATTAACCAGGTCTGTATGTAAAAAGGGCGATGGTCAGTTTGACCTTGCCAAATGCAGGGTAATCTGGTTCCTCGTACTTCCACATCAACACTAGGATACTTTGGCACTGCACTGTTCTGTGGTGACCATTTGTATATGGAGGAATAAGGGTTATTTATCTATTTATTATGGTGCCATTGGCTGTATCAGTTACTGATAGTGATAATATTTATCATAATGTTTGTCATCTAGTTTGTAACAGTTACTGATAATAATAATCTACCAATATTTTTATCACCAAACTATATTTTGTATATGAATGTATCAATATCTGGTTCAACACTATGTATCGTTTATGATTTCACCAATTTGGTTTGACTTTAATAAATATATTTATGTTCCCCTTACATTTATTAGTCAATTCTAGAATGTCCAAGTACAAGTGTGTTATAAATAAAGTTGTAATGTAGTGTATGAGTACCCCTGTGGTATTGGGTTATCACCGAGAGACCTGCATAGTTCACTTCACAGTATCAGTAGATAGAATTCATTCTATTGATTTGTACCTTGTACTTGTACATTTTGTATAATAGGCACAGAATGATGGTTGCTGTGATAGCATATAGTAGTGGTTGTTGAGATAGCAAAGGTATGGCTCCTGGAACAACTGTACAGTGAGTGGTTTGCTGAAGGTTTGGGGTCCCGGGTAACAAAAGGGGAGAATCTGGTTGAAATGAATTCATTTGTGTAGATTTCTTTACTCTCGACCGTCATTCTGGTTGGAACGAATCACCTGGTAAATACCTCAACCTTTTTTGCTAAGGGTTACGAACCTTGGGAAATAGAGAGAAAATATGGTGAGACTTGCATAGACTCCCATACCTTATTGTACCATAGATTTGGTGACGACCTGTAGGAGAAAATAAATAAAATATGTGTACCTCATCATTTTAGACTAAGGTTTTTGATGCCTAGGAAAACAGAAATGGAAATATCGTCAAGCATGCATAGATTTCTATACCTTGTACCATATTAAGTTTAGCATGGACCATTCTCCTGGTCAATTAAATTTACAAAGGTAAATGTTACCTACTTAAATATCACCCTGAACAGATCATTGAAAGAATGTATTTGGATCATAGCATTGATTAGGCGTAAATCATTTCATTGTTTGCATATCCTTAAAATTGTGGCTAGGACATCCTGTAGACAAGTAGTAGCCTAGCAAATCACATGACAAGTAGATAAAGTAAGAATAGGGTTGTTGTCAAGATTTGGCAACCCCCAGTAACAAGGAGGGACTTTGAGAAATATACATGACTTGTATAGATTTCCATACCTTGTTATGTAACCATGATTTGGTTGGGACTCCAGTAGAGTACTAGGGGAGCTCACCTGCCATTAAAGTTAAAGTTAAACACTGAAAGAATATACTCAGAATTGACAAGAGTTATATTTTTTTTCAGATCCCATTCCATATAAATGAAGCAGTTGTTTGTATATTGTGACTATAAGACATCCCGTGGCTGTTAATGAAAAAAACATTATCTGCAAAGTTGGTTTTCGACATTGTTATCAAATATTGCATGAGAATTTAAAGAGATTATTGTGTATAAACAGAAGGACTGTTCAAGAAAATAATTCTTTTATTTACCAAAAATGGAAAAAAGTATTCAGAATTTCTTTGAAACGATCAAAATTTTAGACATTTTCTCTCAGATGTGATTGATAGTGAGTAGCATGTTTTACACCAAGTGAGTGTGAAGAACAACCCAAACTTAACACGTCCAGATTGATCATCCTGTTACTGTTAATTGTTGTGTAGCTGACCCCCTTTAGAGGAACATAGTTGTGTTAATATGCAGCATCAAGTTTCAATCACCTTATAATACATTATTCATCACTTAGATCCTTGTTCAAAGGCCAATGATTCAATATCATGTTCTCGGATTAGTATTATCTTAACACTGGCGCCGTAAGGATTAGGCAGGGATCACTCTTTTGTTCCGGATCCACTTTTTCCTGTAGCTCTTCCAGACAACCGTTTAATTTCACACCTAACGTTTAATCCTTAAAAGTCATCCAACATTGCTTGTACATGTTCTGATTTATGGGGATTCCAAACTGGAGGGTACTTTTGTTTGACGAGAGTGACTTGCAAATATGAATGGAATTTCAGGGTGTGAAACATGTGATCAAATGCTAGTTTGCTATTAAAGTAAAGACATAATGCATTGATTGTAAATCATTGGACATACCAGCCTACTGAAACAAAATATAGAAATAATTTAGTGATCTGGAAAGTAAGCAATAGTTGAACATTCCAACAGGTGGTTGTTGTTACCATAATGAAAAGAAATATGAATAAAAAAAAATATCAAAAAATGTAAATATCAAAAAAGCATTAATGAGTTTCCTATAAGTGTGAAATTTATTTATATCACATTTTATACGTAATTGCAATGATTTGCCCAAAATTGAGACTGGAGTAGAAATAACATTACTGTCATGCTTTCTAAACCAATTGGACTTGCCACTGAAGGATAGCAATTTCTTGTGACTTTGTTCCCCAAATAGCAATAGTCAGTGTGGTTACTCACAAGGAAACTCAGTTTTCATATTTTTACCTTCCACAAAATGATGTGTTTTTCATTACAAGGTATAGTGGTAAATTACTGCATTTTATATGAATTAATTCCAAAAACTGGGATTTGAAAAAAGGAATATATATTTTGATAGAGTAAATTAAGTTGACTGAAACTCATTCAGTTTCATTTGGTAAACAATTCAGTTTACTTAGTATATCAGAAAGAAAAGGACAGTTGTCAACTGAATTTATAACTAGCAAACATCTAGAAAATTCTACTTGTCCTTGACAGCAGAGACTAAATGTTACTGTGTAGGGCACACAGCAGACAGCTCAGTCAGAATAGATGTTGAAAAATGACACGACTGTTTAACTTTTTATACCGAAAGTTTTTAATATACCTTCACATTCAACACACAGCAAGTGTGATTTGCATTATCTGTAGATCTGACAGGTGTTGGAGGCAGACAGACTTTTTTTCGCATATATTGACCCAACATTTTTTGAAACTTCACTGAGACTGCACTAAACTTTGCTATGAAGACAGTGATGTAAACAAAGAAGACAGACTTTTTGTATAAACAGTTTGTGTAACACCTGCCACCGTACCTAAATGATATGACTATATAAATCTTTCTATTGACAGCACTCAAATTGACCATGGGTGTTTCTACCTTCCCAAACATGTGATAGATATTTGATTCAAATGACCTGCCATGGACAATTTACTGGACCTAATTGATCTAAATCTTTACTATGATTTGAAAAGATAACAGAAGTGGCATAAAGTAGTAAATGCAAACTTGTTTGTGTCAGAGTCTCTGTCACTTGAATGTCAAAAGTTTAATACATGTACTAAAATAATGATTAATGATCATGCATGTGATTTTAAATGACGCATGGGGAAACACATTTCATTTTGATGGTATTGGTATTTGTAGAAAAATGTAATGTTAGGCAGATAAGAAGGATCACTTGTTACTGTAGGATAAACTAAAAATATACATAGTTTGGCAGAAATTCAAAGTATTGGCAGTATTTTGAACTTTGTTATTGATAAAGTATGTAATTATTGTCAGATATCTGGTACAAAATGATTACCATGACTATACACTTTGAACATTTTGTATGGGTTGTCAACCCAACTTTAATAATGTAGTCTGAAATGCCTCTGAAATAATAAACTTCAACTTTTGCTGTTAAAAAACCAAACCCATATTCAGTAAGAATCAGGGGTCACCATGCAAATGTTTAGGTCAAAGTGATAGTAAAATGAAATCATTTCAGGATCCAACATGGCTGCTGAATACTGTGCAAAATGAAATCATTTTAGAATCCAACATGGCTGCTGAATACTGTGTAAAATGAAATCATTTCAGAATCCAACATGGCTGCCAAATACTGTGTAAAATGAAATCATTTCAGAATCCAACATGGCTGCTGAATACTGTGCAAAATGAAATCATTTTAGAATCCAACATGGCTGCTGAATACTGTGGTAACTCTTTGGGGAAATAAATGATTGCTGATTTGACTGAAAACAAGATGATAAACTCCCAAATTTCTTTTATTATGTCAAAAGGACCAGGAACAAGATTTCATAGGGAAAGAGTGTGAAGAGATTTTAAGAATTTTGGTTTTGAGGGAAGTTGGTCTCTGAGTCTGAAGCACATTTCACCCATTTTAAACTAGGAGCCAGTATACAAAATGTACATACATTCATGTAATAGTATATACACTATTAAAGACTTTAATATTCAGAAATAAATAAAGAGTACTAACTTAGTGTCAGTACCTTGTCATCTGATTGGCTAAAGTAATCTGTGCACCTGTCTGTACTGTTGTCTGATTGGCTAGAGTAATCTGTGCACCTGTCTGTACTGTTGTCTGATTGGCTAGAATAATCTGTGCACCTGTCTATCATTCTCTTGTTCACTGTTTGTGACCACATTTCAGGTTGATAAAGTGATGTCTGATCACTGATGACTGACACCAGTCCCTTGGAAAGCTACTAGTAACTGGGAAATATTTAAAAAAACTGATGACATTTTCCTGAAATAAAAGAACAAATTCAAAACATTTAAGATTATGAGACAGAAAATCACCCAAGGGACTGGTGCCAGTCTATTGGTAACTAAAAAATGATGTCATCAGGATATTTCCATATCAAATCTGACTCCCTTTTGAGAACCATATATCAGTTACCGGTACTACACACAGTGATTCTGTACATGTTCTAGTTGTTGCAATACAATAGATATATTTCAATTTCAAAAAAATTAATTGCCAAAGACCACAAAGTTACCGACTGTACCCCCTTTAAGTGACATGAGCCAGAATATAATGTGTTTCTGTGTTTCTTTTTGCATCATCTGAAGTATATTCTACTAATACTAGTAACAGTCAGATCTGTAGCATAGCAGTTTCAAATGAATGGTGCTATGGCATAAATTTAGCTGCATGTAAACTTTATTACTGACATAAGGAGATGTTGAAAAAAATTACATGTGTCAAAATATGTATTCCACCATTGGCTCATTTCGTGCCATTATTTCTATTTCATTATAGTTTGTTGCCATGGTTACAACTGGATGATCAACATCTATTTTTGACGTTTGGTGCTGACATATGCTGCTACAAGATCCGACCAAATGGAGAAATACCGAGATCTCCACGAGCCCTGTGTGTTGGTCATCAAGATGATGTGTGTAGATTTGTAAAGAGAGGACCTAATCTTGTTAGTGGTGGACGGTATGTAACACTTCCATGTCTATGAAAATATATCGCTCAAAGACTTGACATGGTCACTTCCACAGGCTACTGTTTGAACCACTTATGAAGGTGATCACAACAAGTCATTGGGCAAGAAGATGCTTAAGTATAAGAAAACACAATCCTTTCAAGATGCAAAGATTGTCACTGGAAAAATATTATGACAGTGGGTGCGGATCCAAAATAGTCTGTCATCATGTTTTGCTGTCACATAAATACACAGAGACTTTTCATGGTCACTATCACAGTCTACCATTTAAACCAGGGGAGCCTGTGATAGTGAACGCAATGAGTCTGATGAAGATCGTCAACCAAGACAGATTGAAAGCTGAGTGCTTAAAACATCATTAGATATAACAAAGCTATCCCCCAAAAAATTCTACAGTAACAGTCATTACATCTGTTAGACTGATTGTTATAGTTAGTGGTTTATAGTTATGCTGTCAAATAGCATGAAGTGCTACACATGTATTCAGTCACCAACAGGTACATGTAATGGTATACAACACAGCAGACTACAATGGAACAAAGATATCTGAATGCACACCATTTGTGAATGGCCACAGGTGTACATAGAAATACCATCATTCAGAAGTGTGGTGAAATGTCATCTGCTCTTCTACTCCCACAGTACCATATATAAGTTCGTAACCAGATTCTTGTCACATGTATTGTCCTCGAAAAAAGTGTTATCTGTCTATGCTTTGATTAGAATTTAAAAAAATGAGTGTATCTAAAAGATTATGTTGAGACATCTGTTGGTTTATTGTACATCTATGTACAGGATACTTTGAATGACCAAAGTGTAGAAATAGAAAATTGAGTAAATGGGGAACAGTGACATATTGTTCTCTAAGTAGACCAAGTAGGATCACATGCTGTCCCGTGTACAAATTTCCAGAAGTCAAATACCTCAACAATCTACACTCTCATAGTGAAAGTGACAAGTATGACAAGTTAGCGTGAGACTCAATCATTTACAGACCTACTACACTCTATAGGGCTGTCAAACTTAGAGACGAAAAAGTATACCATGTGATCTAGTACTAATAACTAAACAAGCAAATTCATCACGTTTTACCAAAAGGTCTAATGTTGAGCTGAGTTCTGGTTACTTACTAGACATTTATCTCTCTTGGTTTTCAATACAACTAAGGTTTGAGTCCTTCATGTCCAGATGTGCAAACTTTATCAAATTCCTATGTATGACGGCTATAATGATAAGTCTCTTGTTTCGGTATCACCATCAAAATTAATGTGATTTTACAAGTGTATAGGAATCTTGTTTGTAAACATTGCAATGTTTATCACAACTCCTTGTACCTAACTATAGTCTTTGTTATGCAAATTTTACAGATAAGATTGGCTGCAAAAGTGACCATAAATTTACCACTTTCACTAGATCGATAACTTAAAAAGTTTGCTGTTCATGAGTGATCATGTTTGCATTGGCAGGCGGTATTCGTGTATGGAATTTACCTAAACTTTAAGATAATTATGTGGATAGTAGATGTATGAAAGGTTGGTGTATCTCAAACCTGAATTATTTGGTTTGGGAAAAAAAAAAAAAGAGTACCAGGTAGTTTATGGAACAGCTTGCCAGACAGTGTAGTAAACTCATTTAAGTCAGGATTGGATAGACGCTAGAGTTTCACACCATTTCTCTATGATTGTTTTGTAGACCCTTACTTCCAATCAGTCGCACAGGAAAATATGCATTGGACTAATTCACTTTAAATCAATCAGTGGAACTATGAACAGGTCTACACATATGTATA